>NC_091068.1:33677101-33978137 GCF_000393655.2 Nicotiana sylvestris
GATCGTATGTGATAATGGTCCTCAGTTTATTAGAGCTCAGATCACGGAATTTTTTCAAAGCTGGCAAATTAAAAGGATTACTTGAACACCCTATCATCCGATGGGTAATGGACAGTCAGAATCAATGAACAAAGTCATTATCAACAATTTAAAGAAAAGACTAGAGGAATCAAAAGGAAACTGGCCTGAAGTGTTACCTGGAGTTTAATGGGCTTATCGCACAACTGCAAAAACAAGTACAGGTGAAACATCGTTCTCATTGGTTAATGGAGCTGAGGCTTTAATTCCAGTTGAGATAGGAGAACCAAGTACATGGTTTACACTGACGACACAAGAGTCTAATGACGGGGAGATGCGGGTCAACCTAAATTTACTCGAGGGGCGAAGAGAAGTTGCTTTAATAAGAATGGCAGCACAAAAGCAAGTCATAGAACGATACTACAATAGAAAAACACGCCTCAGGTTCTTCAAAATTGGGGACTTCGTGCTTAAAAAGGTTTTTTAGTCTACAAGGGTAGCTAACACATGGAAATTAAGTCCAACATGGGAAGGACCCTACAGAGTGCGTGATGTTGCATGAAAATGAGCATATGAACTGGAGACAATGGATGGCAAGATACTACCTTCGCATTGGAATGCTGTTCATTTAAAGAGATACTATTTCTAAGGAAAATCCATGGTCAGGTATAACCATTTTAAATCTCATTTTTGAATTGTTAAAGTTTTACTAACGATTTTAGATGATAGGAAAAACGCTAACCTGTACTAAATGATGAGTCACGACCTTCAAGGCACATGGAGTAACCTAAAATTCCTGGCCTAGGGTTACAATTATTCTGATAGAAATGCAAACGGGTTATGCAGTCTTCATCTATAATCGTCCCTCCGAGTTCCGTATGGTTTTCCTTTTTAGGAAAAGGACCAAATGAGAGAAACTATCAAGTGCTCGAGGCTTCATACTTCAACACTCAAACACTTGGGGGACTACATAATATACACGGACATGTGTATAAAGAAGGCAAAGAAGATTAAGGAAAAATCAAGCCTGAAAGAGTCAAGTGCAGAGTAAAAGTCATAAAGCCACGAGCTAAGGCCAAAGAAAAACCTCACTATAGTTAGGGTAAAGGCTATGTACTAAAACGGGTTATAAGGAAAAACCCCGTGCCTATTATTCTTCTTTTAAATCTGTTACAAGAAAAACAGTTACGAGAAAGTTATAGATGTAATTCAAATACATGTAAAGTTTTATTCGGAACTAGACAAGGATCAAAAATAAAAACTTGTCAAAGTTATTTCAGAGAAACATGTGTATTCCTATTTCTTTTGTCGTATGATAATATCATTATGAAGTTGAGACGTCTTCTTCATTAAGTATTGAAATATAAAAGGGTCCTCTTTTATAAAACTCATGTTTAAATTAATCATGAGGTTAACAAAAGCATTTTTCGAAAAAAAAAAATGCAAATTATTCTGTAAGTCCTTAAAATAAAGGCGAGAATAAAGCAAGCAGAAGTTTAAGATAAAAAACTTCTTAATATGTAAAAACAAAATCTAAGACTAAGGTCGAACTTAGTCATAAAACTACAAAATTGTTTAGATTGCCCCATTAAAAGACTTGGGGACTAACGTATCTAAAATCAACCTTCAAATGAAGTTAAGGGTTTGATTACAATCTTCCAAAATCAAAACAAAAACAAAATCATTTGAATGATTAAAACTGGTCACTGAGAAGTTTGTGGTATTGAGGCAGGAACGTCAATAGCAGCAGGCTCAATTTGGGCAGGTGCATCAGCATGCACGGTTTCAACTTGGCTTGCAGCAACGGGCTCGATCGAGTTTGAAATAGTCATGATACCAATACCATCTTCAACATTCATGAGAGCTTCAGCCACGGGAACTTCATCCACGGGAGAAGGGAAGTCCTGAGTTTGTTGAGCCTTTACAATGGTTTCGTTGATTTTAGCTAACTACAACTCCAGGTTGAAGTTTTCTTGGCCAGCTTCAAGTAGGGTATCACGACGGGAATTCAAAAAAGCCCAACTTGCCTCAACAGCAGATTTTTCTTCAAGGATCTCATAATCCTTTTCCCAAGCAGCGATCTCATTTTTTAGCTCTTCATTTTCAGCCAAGGCGGAGCTGTGGGAAGCTTGAAGAGAGGCGTGGGAGCATTCTAAAGCACGCACCTTATCAGCAGAGATTCTGAGGTCTTCTTGTGCTTGAGTCAAATTTTGCACAAGCTCCCAGCGTAAACTTCCTTTTGGTTTAAAAGAGCCTTTAATTCTCTGATCTCTTCACTAGCTTTAGATAGCTGCTCTGAAAAGGAGGACTCGAGATGCTCTTTGTCTTTCTCTGCTTGGTATGAAGAAGCTTTTGCAACTGCCAATTCTGAAGTTAAAGCCCGTACTCGCTGCTCTAAGGTATTCTTGCTCTCTTGTAAGCTCTCTATATCAAGATGAGCACTCTCAAATTGCCCCTTCCAATTGGTTGCTTCCAATTGAGAGTCGCGTGCTGTCTTCTCCAAAGGGGCAATTCTTTTCATCAACTCTATGCCGATGAGATTAGTCTAAAAAAGAAAAGAGAAGAAATAAGAATCTCAAAGATGAAAAATTTTGCAAAGTAAAAAAGGGAGAGAAGGAAAATACTTTCAGAGTGGCATGCACGATATCATTCATTAAAGTCAAGGAACTGTGGCTCTCCAGCTTTGCTTTTTCAATTGGGCCAATAAGAGGCTCCAGCCATACATCCGCATAACCTGATTTTCTCAAAAAGGCTGTTCTCAGCAGGAATTTCAATAGTTACCCGCCTCATAGCGGCACTTCTACTTGAAGAGCCCATTTCGGTATGATGAACTATAGGAGGGGGAATAGCCAAAGGAGGAGCCAGAGAAGAGGTAAGAGCAGTAGAAGAAGGAACGAAAATAGCTGGGGCCGGTAAAGAAGGAATCACAGGCACAGGTAATGAAAAAGACGATAAAGGTACTTCGTCTAAAACAGGCCCGACATCTTCACGACCAAATCCACTGACAAAAATTTGGTCGATAGACTCACGAGTATCATAGGGAGAGACGTCATCATCAGGAATTATTATTGGGGTTTCAATAGGTTCGGTAAAAGAAACCGAGACTTCAGCTTCGTCATCAGAAACAATGCGTCTCCTAACTTGTGGCCTCATTACCAAGGAACTCTCATTTTCCTCCTCTTCAGAATTTTCCTCTTCAGCAGCCTTCCTTTTCGCAGAAGAGGAACCCAAGACTATTTCTCGGGCTCTCTCTAGAGAGATACGGGTTCCCGAAGGAGTACAAGTCCCCAAAGAGACACGAGAGGCTGCAACTGCTTTAGCAGTAACCCCTCGAATAGCAAATCTTGACAAAAAGAAGGATAAAAGTTAAAACAATAAAGGAGAATATAGGCACGAAAAGAACAAAATGTGAACTCTTACCATGAGTCTTTACCTTCCAACCAAAGCGGTTAGAAAGTGTTTTCCAAGATCTACCATCCATTGGCGTGATCTTCAGCAATTTATCTACCCAACCATGGAAATTGGGAACATCCCCCACAACTCCCATGGTTGCTAAAAAAACATCAAGGGGGGGGGGGGTAAAATTAGAAAAGCTGATAAACTTGAAAAAAGAAGGTACGAGAGGGATAAAAGACCTACGTGCAAAATTCCACTTCTCAGGGAAGGGAACATTATCTTCACCCACTAAACCAACAGTGGGGGCAGCAACAAATCGGTCATACCAGCCACGATCCTTGTCATCCTCAGGGCTCACCAAAGCCCTCTTACTCTTGGCTACTAGTGTAAAAACACCATTACGGAAAAGCCTAGGTGAGTAAAGATGAATCAAGTGAGGGAAAGTAAAAGGAGCTTCAGCTCTAGTGGCTAAATACCTTAAACAGGAAACTTCCCTCCATATGATTGGGCCAATTTGACCCAAGCAGACATTGAAGAAATGGCAAAATTCAAGAATGACTGGGTCGATTGCTGGTCTAAACCCTAAAGTAAAAGGGTAAGTGTAAACAAAAGAGAACCCCGTTAAATAGGAAGTAATTCTCTGATTCGGATTAGGGATAATAATGGGAAAATCATTACTCCAATGACAATCCTTACGAACCGCAGGAGTCAAAACCTCTGTAACTTGAGTAGGGTAAGCATCGACACGATCTAGTGCGGAAACCTGGTTTCTAAGAGATTCCCTGTCATGGTAAAAAGATAATTCTGAAGGGACTATCTTATCTACTAAAGGTTCGCGTAAAGGTTCAGAATGATCTTTACCCCTAGAAGAAGATTTTTGAGAAAGGGAACCTCTGGTTCTAGAGGAAGGACCAGAACCAGAAGAAGGCATAGACGAACCACCTCCTCGAGTAGATCCTAAACTACAAAGTCTACCTCCCATTCTGTGCCTAACAGAGGCATTGGGGAAGGAGTCAGTAATGGAAACTCTCTCAGGGTTAGGGCTTAGAGAAGACATATCGAAGAGGAATGATCTAAGGAAGAAGACAACAAAGATTTGGAGAAATAAGTGTTCAATAAGCTTTATGTGATAAAAGATAAGGGAAAAACTTATATTTATACCGATAAGCAACCGCCAAAGGTAAAAGTGCGGAGGTGGAAAGACCATAATTATGATAACTGACACTTCATTAATAGTGGAACCGTAAAAGCCTTGAAAAAGGCTTCAAAAACTGCAGAGCCAATGGAAAATTGACACGTGCATGAAATATTAAATGGAAGTGACAATTGAAGCGTCAATTTTGTCATAGCATTAATGGTGATAAAAATTCTCGCTTTAATGAAATCCACTTCCCAAATATTCAATTGATGAATAAATGGAAAGTGGGGGGACTATATGTATTGGGAAAAATTTCATTTATATATGTAAGCGACATGGTCAGACACGTGGACTGGTCAAATAGTCAAAGAATTATAATTAGTCAAGAGGCACGGGCAGCAGTAGAAACGAGCAAAGGTAAAGGAAGAGGCACGGGAGGACATTTGAAGGATTCAGCGCCCGTACCTATTTAAATCATTTATCAAAAGGAACGAATCTGACCATAATAAAGAGCGCAGATACGGAATTCGACAGGCATTAAACACTAGATACGTTAGAGAATTTGTATTGATTACAATGATTGTGTAACGTAACATTCAATGTCTTTAATTATTCATAATGGCCTCATTATGATTTAGAGGAAACGCATATCTTCAAGATACCTATAAAAGGGTGGTATCTAGTCACTTGTAAAAAGACGACACAATTGGAATATACTTTGATTCACTTGTTTTTCTCCTGATTACACTCTGATTACTCCAAATTACTCTCTTCTATATATTCTTTTGATTATCAGTAACCCGCGTTCTTCTAAATTTTAGCTTTGACTGAAATTCTATTTTTTGGTTAAACAAATATTAGTCCATCAATTTTTTAAATACTTAAGCACAATTACAATTTTGTCCAATAAAAATCTTATTTTCAATGGGTAAAATATTGTGAATATTTCAATTTCTAATCGTTTAGTGAGATTGTTAACTTTTGTCAATCATCTCTCTCTTATTGTTAAATATTTTTTTGTTTTATTATTTGTTCTAAGTGCTGAATCTAATTTTAAATATTATATAAAAATTGATAAAGATATATTATTTTAGCAGGAATGAGTTAAAATATAATATGAAAATATATTATAGTTCCATATAATCCAAACTTAATTACAAGTTCAAAATTCAATAATCTTAACAAAAATGATGTCAATTAATGAATGCACATACAAAAATGGTTTTTGGCTAAAATAAATATATATGCTAGTCAAAAGTGTATAAAATAACTAACTTGTTTTGCTTTCCTCCAAGATTGTGTGATTTTTTGTCTAGAGAGAAGAATGGCTAATAATAAGGAGAAAAGTTTCTGGGGTTCAATTCGATGTTGTTTTCCCTGTAGGATTAGATGAAGAGAATACAAATATTAGTAGACCATCCGATTCTTGTAAGTTCTTGGATGGAAGAACAATTTCATGCTATCCAAGTTACGGTTACCAGGAGCGTTACATAGATTGCCTTATAGTTGTATAATTTTATTTTAAAATAATTTAAATATAAGTAAATAATGTATATTTAACGTGCAATTGCCGTGTCATTTCAAATTATTTCTAGAATTTAATGTTGCCTTTAAGATTACAATGATGGTAGTACGGAAAATTTATATCTAATATAGTATTATTTAAATGTGCATTTACATTTTGTACGTAAGTTCTATATATAGAAGGTGTATTTGGTTTAAAGGGTAAAGGAACTATTGCATATCTAGATAATCAAATTAATTTAACCACAACAGTAAGACAATATTACTTCGAAATGGGGCACCATTTATTGCATTTCTTCAAGCTTGCATTTTAATTATTTTGACTCTTAATATTATAGTATATGTAACTATACAAAATTTATGATTTCTTTTAACGTAGTGATATTTGTTTAAAATAAATTTATATATCTTGAGAGTTGTGTTAACTTAAAAATGATTTTACTCGTATGCTGAATTTAGAAAACCTAAATCGTATTCTTTTGTTAATTTAAATTCTTAATAATTTATTCTCAATATTAAAGAAATTAAGTTATTTTGTTGATTCAAGTTCTTAATATTAGTCCATCAATTTTTTTAAATGCTTAAGCATACTTACAATTTTTTCTGATAAAAATCTTATTTTCAAAGGGTAAAATATTGCTGAACATTTCAATTCGAATCGTTTAGTGGATTGTTAACTTTTGCCAATTGTAACGACCCGATCGGGCGTTTTGAGCTCTAGCACGTTATTCAGCAGTTTGAGGCCATGAGCAACTTTATTTCAGGTACTATGACTTGTGCGCACGATGAGAATTGAATTCCAGGAAGTTCGGAGTTGATTTGGAAAGAGAATTCTCATTTCGAAAGCTTTAAGTTGAAAGATTTTACTAAGGTTGGATTTTTGAGTAAACGACCTCAGAATCGGGATTCAAAGGTTCCAACAGGTTCGTATGATGATTTCAGACTTGGGCGTATGTCTGGACTGGATTTTGGAAGACCCTTGAATGTTTCGGCACCTATTGTGGAAGTTAGCATTTTGAAGGAATTTCATAAGTTTGGGTTGAAGTGCATTTCAGTGTTATCGATGTCTGTTTGGGATTCTGAGTCTGGGAATAACTCTGTATGGTGATTCTGGTATCGGGAGCGCGATTGAAAGTGAATTCGGAGGTCCGTGGGTCATTTTGGAGTCATTTGGCAAAAGATAGAAATATGAAGGTTTTTGAGAAGTTTGACCGAGAGTTTGACTTTTTGATATCAGGGTCGAATTCCAATTTTGAAAGTTGGAGCAGGTATGTAATATCAAATATGACTTGTGTGCAAAATTTGAGGTCAATCGAACTTGATTTGATAGGTTTAAACACCGAAAGTAGAAGTTTGAAATTTTAGAGTTCATTAAGCTTGAATTAGAGTGTGATTAATGGTTTTAGCATTGTTTGATGTGATTTGAGGCTTCGAGCAAGTCCATGTTATATTTTTGGACTTGTGCGGGTGTTTGGTTTGGAGCCCCGGGGGCTCGGGTGAGATTCGGGATAGCTTCAGAATGAATTGCTAAGAAATAGGATTGCTGGTACTGGTATGATCGCAATTGCGATGTTATGGTCGCAAATGCGATCATCGCATTTGCGAGATGCAGTTCGCAATTGCGAGCCTGGGCTTCTGAGGGTAAACTTCGCATTTGCGAATGAAGGGTCGCTTTTGCGAGGCTGTCACCTTCGTATTTGCGAAAAATCTTGTCGCAAATGCGACCAGGGCAGGGTTGGCTAGGCTTCGCATTTACTATGCAATTGTCCCAAATGCGACATCGCATTTGCGAGACGGATGTCGCAAATGCGACATCTACGACTGGAACTCAGGGCTTTTTATCCCGAGACTTAGCCCATTTCCTTTATTTCCCACTTGGCCTTAGGCGATTTTTGAGAGCATTTGAGGAGGGATTCCATCATCATCAAAGAGGTAAGTAATTTCTACATATCATAAGTTAAATACATGGATTATGGGTAGATTAACATGTGAAAATTAGGGAAAATCAAGGGTTGTAGATGAAAAACCTAGAATTTGGTAAAAACAAGATTTAACCACGAAATTTGTTAGGGAATATAGTAAAAATCATATATTCTTAATATTTAGGTTATGGGTAACAATTTTCTTCAAACATTTCCGGAATCCGGGCACGTGGGCCCAGGGGTGAATTTTAGTAAACTTGTATTTAGGGTTGGAAAATTGATTTAATAATTAGAATATGAACTTTTGAGCATGTATTGAATAGTTCTTACCCTATTTGAATAGTTTTGGATCGTTCGGCTACGAATTGGAGGTTTGAGCGTGTTCTTGAATCAGAATATAGGCTTCGGAGCAAGGTGGGTCTCCTTTCTAACCTTGTAAGAGGGAATTATTCCCATAGGTGAAATAATTGGTTATGTGCTTCTATTTGTAGGGGCTACGTACGCACGAGATGACGAGAGTCCGTACGTAGCTACTATTTTTTTTAAGTCCGGGCAGTCTAGGACCCAAAAACATGCTATACGTGGAATAATTGTAATCTTATTGACAGTTGAATTTCTTAAATCCTATCGAATTGGTAAATAAATTTCTAAAAGAATTAAACTTCTTTTTCTTAAATCATTAAAAGAGAATTGGCTTTTATTTGGATAAATATTCCCCGATAAATTCTTAATTGGCTGTTTGAGCATGTATTTCTATGTGTACCTGCATCGCATGTATGATTCGCGAGCGGGATAATAGATGCATCTATGGTTCGCGCCGTTCGACCCTCGGCAGTGCACATTTTACATTTATGTTGGATCGGGCTGTACTTCCTCGGCATGATTTGCGCATGCTTGTATTGCTTGCCTTGAGATTTATCGATATTGATATTTGCCCTCCCTGGCTTGAGATAATTAAAAATTAATAGATTATGAATCCGGAGATTTTTAATATAAAAAGAAACTTTTACCTGTTCGTGACTTATTTGAAATTACTGCCATTCTTAATAACTCCATGATTACTCACATTAATAATATATTACTATTGGACCACTAGTAAGTGTCGAAGTCGACCTCTCATCTCTACTTCTTCGAGATTAGACGGGATACTCCTTGGGTACACGTTGTTTTCGTACTCATACTACACTTGTTGTGCATTTTTGTTGCACAGGTTTATGTGTGGCTAGTGGCATAGCGGCATGGCTGATACAGAGACTTAGGTGAGTTGGATTTATCGAGACGACCGTAGCCAGTAGAGTCTCCTTCAAAGTATTGTACTATATTTTCATTTCTGTCCACTTGTATTCCAGATTGTTACTGTATTTTATTTTATTTCCTAATAAATGCTCATGCACTTGTGACACCGAGTTCTGGGATGTCTATGGAAGTAGTCAGTATTTTGAAAATTATTAAAAATATCATTATTTATTCAGTGAAAATTTATTCCTTAATGTTTAAATGTATAAAAGAAGTGAATTCTGAAATATCTAAAACGAGAAACTACTAGTTATTTAGTGTTGGCTTACCTGACAATGGTGTCCGGCGCCATCACGACCCTTAGTAGATTTTGGGTCGTGACAACATGGTATCAGAGCACTAGGTTCCCTTAGGTCTCACGAGCCATGAGCAAGTCTAGTAGAGTCTCGCGGATCGGTACAGAGATGTCTGCGCTTATCTTCGAGAGGCTACAGGACTGTTAGGAGCACCCCTCCCTTCTTGATTCCTCATCGTGCGATTTGATCCCTTGGGGCTTATGCCTTTGTTTCCTTCCTACTCAATCTTACACGCACGAACCGCTTGTTATAAATCGAGAATTTAAGAATTGTAGTGGTACTACAGATGTGGTGAGGGATGTTTCTCCCGGTATAGCTGGTTGGGCTATTGTCGTCGCCTTGTGGAAGGATTTTTTTTATCGTTTTGGCTCGGTAGTTGTGCTTATAAGTGATAGAGGCTATGCACAGGTTGCTATGATTCTCACGATTGGTTATCGCATAGTATTGACTTGATGGTAGGATACTTGCCTATGTGTTGGGGCGGTGAATGATTTGAAAGGAAGTCTACTCAGTGCACGATTCAGAGATCTAATATTTCATTTCCAGTAGAGGAAAAGCAATTGGCCTATGAATGTCCAGATTTGGGGTGATGGAGTAACAAGACTTGGTATTTTCGAGTGTGGTGGAATTTTCATCTGCGATGTAGTGTCGTTATCCTCGATTGTTTGTGTTAAGTTCGTCGGTGTTATGGTCTTCTGCAATTTACCTTTGGGGTAAGATATTGTGAAATAATATTGGAGAAACAACTTTTAGATATCGCTGGGTGCGGTGGTTCAGGATTGAATCGGTGTTTCAAATGTTGATGGCTCGAGAAAGGTGATCTTCGGAAAGGTTTAAAATTAGTAGTGATTTTTGGGTTCAAGTGCTACGAAGATAGATTTTATTTAAGGCAACAACTGAGCAGCAAAGGATGAGGAAGGACATGTGGGAAGTATTAGGCGGTGGTTAAAATTTTTAGAAGGCCAGGCATAAGAAATAAAGGTCGAGTAATCGATTAAAGGGGGTGAGTTCCGCCAAAGTGGGAGAGTGGCGGAGTTGCATATAGGCTTTGTGGTAGGATGACTACACACCTTAAGAAGAGTTTGGAATGATTTAGAAATTTTAGTGACGGGTGATTGGGGTCTACGGATTTAATTGAGGTATGGGCTATTAGGTGGCAAGAGATTTGATATAATGGAAAGGAACTGCTTGAAATGAAGAAGGATACAACATACCTTTGAATTGGAAGGATATTGCCGCACATTTAATTGATGTCCGCGAGGGGTGAAAGAACTTGTGCATCTAGAGAGTGAGCTCAGACTCAGGATGGGTTATTGACGTCGTAGTGATGGTACCCCGTGCAGTAACTTTGGAAGATGTCAGCACGTAAATTCCACAGGTGGGTTATCTCCACTGAGCAGATTGGCGGTCGCATGGTTGGCGAAGTTTTTACGAAGAATTCTATTGGTTATACAACAAAGAGATCGGTCGTGTGAATGTGGTTGATGATTCAGAATATAAAAAGGGGGTTTTACAGAAAGATTCCGAGAATTTTGGCGATTGATTGCGCAAGGTTATGTCAATAAGAGATAAATCCTGGTGAATTCCAGAGTTGTGTAATAGTGGCTTCAAGCTAAGTGGGAGAGTCCCACCTCTTATGATTAGGTTGAATGGTTAACTACTTGCGAGGTTTCTGGTTATTAGCATATTGATGAGTTATTTCAGCTACAGGAAAAGAACATAAGTGGTAATTTGAGCAAAGGAATTGTTAAAAGTGTGCTATGGTTGGCCTTATTGGCTCATATTCAGACTTGGGGAAGGATTCAGAATTTATGCCTTGTATAGATGCGGGTTTCTAGGAAAGTGATTCTTCCGGGTGCTGCGCCGAGAGGGTATTCATGTGCTAGAAGATTCATGGAGTTGATTATATTTGGGGCCAAGTCAGAGCGGGTGGCTCTCAACAATGGTCTTAGTGGATTCAAAGGGGTAAAGTGTGGTGCCTAATTATTTCGAGCCTATAGGTTCGGTTAAGAATCAAGCTTTGTAGCAGCTTATGAGAAGAAGCCCAGAATGTTCTATGATGTTTTGACTTGCAGTGTAGCATTTGGGAGGTATGAAATGGTTCGTGGGATTTGAGATAGCATGGTCTCGTGATTCAAGGTCACTCGGGATGAGTGCGGATGGAGTGTGTATGTGTTGAATGGAGTTATTATTATTTCTAAGGCAATCAAGGATAAATTGGAAAGAAGATAGGTTGGTTACCCATAGTTGAATTGGCATATTGCTGGTAGTGATCAGTTCCTTCAGCGTGATCAAGTTATGCAAGTGATTTGTGACGGTGCGTGTGAGGCTTGTCGGCCGTCATAATTGATATTATTCCGAAATATTCTTATGCTATGGCCTGTCATGTGTAGGCGGACCCCGGAAGGGCTATGGTGGCTTAGACCACTACTTAGAGTTTTGTATATTCTACGGTTATGAGAATTCACCTGTGTGTTGCTATGGTTCTCCTGTAGTGAGTTAAGTGAAATGTTTTTATAGGATGAAGTGTTAATCTATTAGTGGTTCCGGAGTTATGACGAAAATCCTGTTCTATCGTATATTGGCATGTTGGGTGTAATGAGTGGTATGGAATTTGAAGTGAGGATCAAGGTTGCAGTCACGACCCATTTTCCATAATAGGTCATGATGGCGGCCAACACCGTTGTCAGGCAAGCCAACGCGGAAGTATTAGTGAATTCTTATTTTACTTACTCGAAATAGTTACAACATTTTTCTTAATCTGCAATTAAAAAGCAGGTGATAATATGCAACATTCAATAATTATTATGCAATCCAAAAAAAACGTCTACTAATGTGTGTTCCAAGACCTGGTATCACAAGTTGTGGGAAACTAGCAGAATATACAAAATAATACATCTATCTTACTATCTGAAATAGAATAGACAATCAAAAGTAAGGAAGACTCCATCCAGCTGCTGATCGGCCAGGAAGGGAAGCAGCTCACCGTGGAAGTCTCGGACTATGATCAGGGACGCGCACTGGTCTGATAGCTAGATGAACCTGCCTCAGATCCTGTACAATTAAGTACAGAAGTGTAGTATGAGCACATAAACAATATGTACCCAGTAAGTATCCTATCTAATCTCGAAGAAGTAGAGACGAGAAGTCGACTTGATACTTACTAGGGTCAAATAATATGAGAGATGAATTATACTGAGCATGGATAAAACAAATAATTAGCAGTGTATAACAAGAACTAACAAGTCCTCTCCTAGATAATGTCATAGCTGACAACCCCCATTCCAGGACAAAAAATAAACTCTAGTCATAGAAGAATACTGAGTAAAGCATGCAGAAGTAGTGCCGAGGTCGTATGGCCCGATCCAATATAAAAGTAAATTGTGCACTGCCAAGGGTCAAACGACACGAACCATAGATGCATCTATTACCTCGCTCGTGAATCAACCATGCGACGCGGTCAATGTAATTAAACATAGCAACAAGCAGGCATGAACACATAGCTGGGGAGAAATTACTCACTGAGTTATCAGCTTCTCTTTAAAAAAAAGGCCAAGAAAGATCATGTTCCTCTTAACTAGTCTCATTTATCATAATCACCATGATTTATTCAATCCAAATTAAACATAGCGTTGCAAGAATATTACATAAAGCATGCTTCTAGGCCCTTAACTACCCGGACTTAGTATAATAGTAGCTACGCACGAACTCTCGTCACCTAGAGCGTACGTAGCCCCCCACATTTAATGGCAAATTATTAGATTACATCACTTATGGGGACAATCTCTCTTACAAGGTTAGATAGGAGACTCACCTCGCTCCAAAGTGCACTTTCAATACCAAGAACGAGCCTGAACACTCAATTTGGAGTCGAACGATCCCAAACTAGATAAACGAGGTAGGAACTAGTCAATACAAGCTCACAAGATCGCATTCTAACTATTTAAGAAATTTCCCACCCTTAAACACAAGTTTCCTAAAATTCGACCCTGGGCCCACGTGCCTGGATTCTGAAGTTTTTCGAAGAAAGTTGTTCTCAATAACCTAAGGGTCAATAATATGCGATTTCTAATTCATTTCATAACAAATTTTGTGGTTAAATCTAACTTTTGTTAAAACCCTAGGTTTTGCTCTATCCCCATAATTTTACCTTAATCCTAGTGTTTAATCTATCTAATACACAAGTATTAGACAAGGAATAGGTGAGATAACTTACCTCAAGATGCTAGGTGGAAGTCTTCTCTTAAAAGCTCCCGAAATTGCCAATGGAGGAGTGAAAAGTGGTAAAAATGACTTAGAACCCGTATTAGATGAAGCTCACTACTTCAACAATTTCCGCATCTGCGGTCAGGGGACTGCATCTGTGGTCCTGCTTTTGCAAGGAAGAGACCACATCTGCGGAATAGGCCAAGCGGGCTGGGATCGCTTCTACGGTCTTGAAGCCGCTTTTGTGGTTTTTGGCCTGGCCTGCCTTGGTCGCATATGCGAGTGGGCTATCGCTTCTGCGGTCTCACACATGCGGCCGTCCAACCGCAGGTGCGGTTATGACAGATACCAAATGTTTCAGCCCTTTTCAACTTTTCCAACTTCACTCGAGCCTCATCCGATTGACGCTCGGGGATCCCGGGCCCCGCCCGAACATACCGACAAGTCTGAAATCATGAAACGGACCCGCTCAAACCTTTATAACATCCGAAACAACGCTAAATCCACGAACCACCCCCTAAAACCAATGGAATCAAACTTATGAACTTCAAGTTCTTAATTTCACTTCTAACATGCTGAAACGTACTTATACTACTTGGATTGACACTAAATTTGGCGGGCAAGTCTTAAATGTTATATTGGACCTTTACTGGGCTCTGGAACCAACATACGAGCCCGATACCAACGTGATCAATCATTAATCTTTTCTTTAAATCCTTAGAATTTCAGTTTAACAATTTCTAATAAAAATTCATTACTCGGTCTAGGGACCTCGGAATTTGATTCCGGGCATACACCCAGGTCCCATATTTTCTTACGGACCCTACGGGACCGTCAAAACATGAATTCGGGTCCGTTTGCTAAAAATGTTGACCAAAGTCAAACTTAGGCTTTTAAGAAAATCTTAAGGGGTCAAATGAGCATTTTTCAACCCAAATCTTCCAAATCGCGAACCAACCGTCCTCGCAGGTCGTAAATTAGTTAAAGCAAGCGTGAGAAGTTTTATTTAAGGGAACATGGTTCTAAAAAGCAAAATGACCAATCAGGTCGTTACATTCTCCACCTCTTAAACTAACGTTCGTCCTCGAACGGACATAGAAAAGTACCTGAGCTGTTGAATAAATGTGGATATCTGCACCGCATGTTCTCCTCGGACTCCCAGGTCGCCTCCTCGACAGGTTGTCCCCTCCACTAGACCCTCACCACAGAAATCCTTTGGACCTCACTTGGCGATTCTGTCTATCAATAATGGCAATTGGCTCCTCCTTATAACCTAAACTCTCATCCAGCTGAATAGTACTGAAGTCCAACACATGGGATAAGTCAGCATGATACCTCCGAAACATCAATACATGGAAAACCAGATGAACTCCCGATAAGCTGGGGGGTAAAGCAAGCTCGTAAGCAACCTCCCCAACTCATCTCAACACCTCAAAGGGGCCAATAAACCTTGGGCTCAACTTGCCCTTCTTCCCGAACCTCTTAATGCCTTTCATTGGCGAGACTTTCAAGAGAACCTTCTCGCCAACCATTAGTGATATATCACGCGCCTTCTGATCCGCGTAGCTCTTCTGTCTGGATTGAGCTGTGTGAAGCCTCTCCTGGATCAACTTTACCTTGTCCAAAGCATCTTGTACAAAATCTATACCGTATAACTTAGCCTCACCAGGCTCAAACTACCCGATAAGAGAACGACACCTTCGACCATATAAAGTCTCAAATGGAGCCATCTCAATATTGACTGATAGCTATTGTTGTAAGAAAACTCTGCCAAAGGCAAGAACTGATCCCACTGCCCTCTAAAGTCAATCACACATGCTCTAAGCATGTCCTCCAAGATCTGGACTGTCCGCTCCGACTGCTCATCGGTCTATGGATGAAATGTTGTGCTAAGCTCCACGCGGGTCCCCAACTCACCCTGAATAGCTCTCTAGAAATGAGAAGTGAACTGAGGTCCTCTATCTGATATGATGGAAATAGGCACATCGTGCAACCGGACTATCTCCCGAATGTAAATCTGAGCCAGTCTGTCCGAAATGTAAGTAGTCACAACCGGTATAAAGTGTGCCGACTTGGTCAACCTATCCACGATGACCCACACTGCATCAAACTTCCGTAGGGTCTGGGGCAAGTCAACTATGAAATCCATAGTAATGCGCTCCCACTTCCACTCTGGTATAGGCATCTGCTGAAGTAGGCCACCCGGCCTCTGGTGCTCGTACTTGACCTACTGGAAATTCAAACACCTTGCCACATACTCCACTATGTCCTTCTTCATTCTCCGCTACCAATAATGCTGCCTCAAGTCTCGATACATCTTCGTAGCACCCGGATGAATGGAATACCGCGAACTGTGTGTCTCCTCTAGTATCCTCTCTCTCATATCATCAATATTAGGAACACATAGGCGACCCTGGAGTCACAAAACACCATCCTCACCGATAGAAACCTCATTGGCACTACCCTGTAGCACCGTCTCTCTAAGAACTGCCAAATGTGGATCATTGAACTACCAGGCCTTGATCGTCCCCAATAATGAAGATTGAGCAACCACACACGCAAGAACTCGGTTGGGCTCTGAAACATCCAACCTCACAAGTCTGTTAGCTAAGGACTGAATATCCAAAGCTAGTGGCCTCTCCTCTGCTGGAATGAATGCCAAGCTATCCATGCTCTTTGTCTTCCTGCTTAAGGCATCCACGACTACATTTGCCTTGCCCGGATGATAAAGAATGGTGATGTCATATTCCTTCAGTAACTCAAGCCATCTGCGCTGCCTCAAATTAAGGTCCCTCTACTTGAACAAATGTTGTAAGCTACGATGATCAATATAAACCTCATATAATACCCCGTACAGATAATGCCTCTATATCGTAAGAGCATGAACAATCACGGCCAACTCCAAATCATGCACATGATAATTCTTCTCATGGATCTTCAGCTGACGTGAAGCATATGCAATAACTCACCCCTCCTACATCAATACACATCCCAATCCAACATGCAAAGCGTCGCAATATACCGTATACATCCCTGAACCGGAAGGCAACGCAAGAACTGGTGTTGTAGTCAAGACTATCTTGAACTTCTGAAAGCTCGCCTCACAATCATCGGACCAATGGAAGGGAGCACCCTTCTGGGTCAATCTAGTCAGAGGTGATGCAATAGATGAAAAGCCCTGCACGAATCGTCTGTAATAACCTGCTAACCCCAGGAAACTCTTGATCTCGGTCACCGAAGTAGGACGTGGCCAACTCTGAACTACCTCAATCTTCTTGGGGTCCACCTTAATACCCTCTCCTGACACAATATGCCCCAAGAATGCCACTGACTCTAGCCAGAATTCACACTTGGAGAACTTAGCATATAGCTTCTGCTCTCGTAACGTCTGAAGCACTACCCTCAAATGTTGCTCGGGCTCCCCCAGGCTACCTGAGTATATCAAGATGTCGTTAATGAAGACGAAGACAAATGAATCAATATAAGGCCTGAATACCCTATTCAACAAGTCCATGAATGTTTCTGGGGCATTAGTTAAGCCAAAGGAAATCACTAGGAACTCATAATGGCCATATCTAATCCGAAATGCAATCTTCGGAACATTCGAGTCCCGAATTTTCAGTTGATGATACCCTGACCTCAAGTTGATCTTGGAGAACACCCTAGCATCCTACAACTGGTCAAACAAATCATCGATACAAGGTAACAAATACTTGTTCTTAATGGTGACTTTGTTCAACTGGCGGTAATCGATGCACATCCACATAGTCCCATCTTTCTTCTTCACAAATAACATTGGTGCACCCCAAGGCAATACACTGTGTCTAACAAACCCCTTTGCTAACAACTCCTCAAGTTGCTCCTTCAACTCCTTTGGAGCCACATAGTGTGGTGGGATAGATACAGGCTGGGTGCCTGGAGCCAAATCAATACAGAAATCAATATCATGATCTGGTGGCATGCCAGGAAGATCAGAAGTAAACACATCGGTGAACTCTTGAGCTACTGGAACTGAATTAATCATCAGAGACTCTGCAGTGGTGTCCGAACATAAGCTAGATAATCCAAACACCCCTTCTCGACCATATACCGAGCCCTCAGGAAAGAGATAACCCGACTAGATGTATCAACTGTGGAACCCTTCCACTCCAACCTCGGCAACCCTGACATTGCTAATGAAACAGTCTTGGCATGACAATCTAGGAGGGTGTGATATAGAGATAACCAATCCATGCCCAGGATGACCTCAAAATTGATCATATCAAGCAACAGGAGATCCGCTCTAGTCTCGAAACCACAGAATATGACCACGCAGGACCGGTAGATCCGATCCACAACCACAGAATTGCCTACAGGAGTGGACACATGAACAGGAATGCCCAAAGGCTTAGGAGAAATAACTAGGAAACGAGCAAACAGAGATGATACATATGAATAAGTAGACCCTGGATCAAATAATACCGAAGCATCTCTACCGCCGATGGAAATAATACATGTGATGATGGCATCTGAGGTTAATGCATCTGGCCTAGCGGGAAGGGCGTAGAATCTAGCTAGAACGCTGGTTGGCTGGCCTCCACCTGACTGAGCAGTAGTTGACTGACCTCTCCCTGCCTGGCCTCCACCTCTAGGGCAGCCTCTACCCATCTGTCCCTCGCCTTTGGGAGGCTGGGCAACTAGTGCTGGAATCATAGGCTGCTGACCCTGCTGTACTACTTTGCCCCAAAGTCTGGGGCAGGTCCTCTTCATGTGACCCAGATCTCCACACTCGTAGCACCCTCTAGGCACCATAGCTTGTTGCCCTGAAGTCTGAGCCTGCTGGCCTGAATACCCACTAGAAGAACCCTAAATGGCTGGTGGGCGATATGATCTCTCTGGCATGGCACTAAAGTGAGCACTGGAAGAACCCTGATAACTAGAATACCCGTCGGAGGAACCCTGAATAGTTGGTGGGCGGTAAGAACTCTCCAGCATCGCACTAAAATAAGGTCTCACTAGAGCACCTCGGGGAGGTGGTGGTGGTGCTGAATATGGGGGTCTGCTGGGCTGACCCCTCCCGAAGTGACCTCTACCCCTAGCTAGGGCACCTCTAATCTCTCTCGAAAACAAGCCCTCTTGTAATGCTGAATCTGCTCTCTACCCCTCTGGCGATATCCCTCAATCCTTCGAGCAATCTCTACCATTAGCTGATACTCAGTACCCATCTCCACCTCTCAGGCCATGCTAGCTCGAATAACGGGGTGCAACCCCGCAACAAATATCCGCACTCTCTCTACATCGGTGGGAAGTATCATGAGTACATGGTGAGACAACGCAGAAAACCTCGCTTCATAATCGGTCAAAGACATCTAACCCTGCTCAAGATGCTCAAAATAATATCGCAACTCTTCCCTCTTAGAGAGTGGAATATACCTATCCAAGAATAACTGTGTGAACTAACCCCAAGTGAGGGGAGGGGAACCTGCTGGCCTGCCAAGAATATAAGACTGCCACCATCTACGGGCCCTGCCCTATAGCTGAAAAGTAGTGAAGTCAACTCCATGCGACTCCAATATACTCATGTTGTGTAGTCTATCTTTGCACATGTGTATGAAGTCCTGGCATCCTCATGATGCTCACCCCCGAAGATAGGAGGGTGAAGTCTGGTCCATCTATCTAACAACTTCTGCGGGTCACCATCTGCAGCTGGTCTGGGCTGGGGCGCCACTGCAGCCAATGGTTGGGCTCCATCTATGGGTAGTGCACCCAGAGTCTGATACACTACAGCTAAATGACTAGGAGCCTGAGCAGTAGGGGTTTGTGCTCCCCCTCCTACTTGTTATGTAGCCGGATCCGTTGGAAATAAACTAGCTTAAGTCATGGAATCCATGAACCGCAGCATACGACCCATGATCTCTTGGAAACCCGCTGATGTCATAAAGTCCGTCGGGGTAGGCTCAGCTGTAGGCACCTTGCACTGCTCCTCGATGATAGGATCCTCCGCAGGATCTGCTAGTGGTACTACTATGATAACTCTGGGATGCCCTCGTCCTCTACCTCGGGTCAGTGCCCTCCCTCAGCCTCTGGCAATAGGGGGAGTGGCGCTTCCCGGGTCTAGAACATCAACAGTGTGTGTCCTCACCATCTGTGAGAGAATAGAAGAGATAAATTTAGTATACCAATTACTGCATGATAGAAATGAATAAAAAGCAGTTTTCATGATAGAAATGAATAAAGAGCAGTTTTCCTAACACCCTATAGCCTTTCGAAGATAAATACAGATGTCTTCGTGCCGATCCGTAAGACTCTATTAGGTTTGCCCATGACTTATGAGACCTACGTGAACTAGTGCTCTAATACCATGTTGTCACGACCCATTTTCCATAATAGGTCATGATGGCGCCAAACACCGTTATCAGGCAAGCCAACACGGAAGTATTAGTGAATTCTTATTTTACTTATTCAAAACAGTTACAACATTTTTCTTAATCTGCAATTAAAAAGCAGGTGATAATATGCAACATTCAATAATAATTATGCAATCCAAAAGAAACGTCTACTAATATGTGCTCAAAGACCTGGTGTCACAAGTTGGGGGCAACTAGTAGATTATACAAAATAATACATCTATCCTACTGTCTGAAACAGAATAGACAGTCAAAAGTAAGGAAGACTCCATCCAGCTGCTGATCGGCACAGGAAGGGAAATAGCTCACCATGGAAGTCTCGGACTATGATCAGGGACGCGCACCGGTCTGATAGCCAGATGAACCTACCTCAGATCCTGTACAATTAAATACAGAAGTGTAGTATGAGTACAAGAAACAATATGTACCCAATAAGTATCATGTCTAATCTCGAAGAAGTAGAGGCGAGAAGTCGACTTGACACTTACTAGGGTCAAATAATATGAGAGATGAATTATACTGGGCATGGATAAAACAAATAATTAACAGTGTATAACAAGAACTAACAAGTCATCTCCTAGATAATGTCACAGCTAACAACCCCCATTCCAGGACAAATAATAAACTCAACTCATAGAAGAATACTGAGTAAAGCATGCGCAAGTAGTGCCGAGGTCGTATGGCCCGATCCAACATAAAAGTAAATTGTGCACTGCCAAGGGTCGAACGACATGAACCATAGATGCATCTATTACCCTGCTCGCGAATCAACCATGCGACGCGGTCAATGTAATTAAACACAGCAACAAACAGATAAGAACACATAACTGGGGAGAAATTACTCACTGAGTTATCAACTTCTCTTTAAAAAAGCCAAGAAAGATCATGTTCCTCTTAACTAGTCTCATGTATCATAATCACCATGATATAAGCAATCCAAATTAAACATAGCGTTGCAAAAATACTACATAAAGCATGCTTCTGGGCCCTAAACTACCCGGACTTAGCATAATAGTAGCTACGTACGGACTCTCGTAACCTAGTGCGTATGTAGCCCCCCACATTTAATGGCAAATTATTAGATTACATCACCTATGGGGACAATTCCCTCTTACAAGGTTAGATAGGAGACTCACCTCACTCCAAAGTGCACTTCCAATACCAAAAACGAGCCCGAACTCGCAATTTGGAGCCGAACGATCCCAAACTAGATAAACGAGGTAGGAACTAGTCAATACAAGCTCACAAGATCGCATTCTAACTATTTAAGCAATTTCCCACCCTTAACACAAATTTCCTAAAATTCGATCCCAGGCCCACATGCCCCGATTCTAAAGTTTTTCGAAGAAAGTTGTTCTCTATAATCTAAGGGTCAATAATATACGATTTCTAATTCATTTCATAATAAATTTCGTGGTTAAATCTAACTTTTGTTAAAACCCTAGGTTTTGCTCTAACCCCATGATTTTACCTTAATCCTAGTATTTAATCTACCTAAGACACAAGTATTAGACTAGGAATAGGTGGGATAACTTACCTCAAGATGCTAGGTGGAAGTCTTCTCTCAAAAGCTCCCAAAATCGCCAATGGAGGAGTGAAAAGTGGTAAAAATGACTTAGAACCCGTATTAAATGAAGCTTATTGCTTCAGAAATTTCCGCATCTGCGGTCAGGGGACCGCATCTGTGGTCCCACTTCTCCGAGGAAGAGACTGCATCTGCGGAATAGACCAAGCGGGCTGGGACTGCTTCTGCAGTCTTGAAGCCGCTTCCACAATTTCTGTCCTGGCCTGCCTTGGTCGCATCTGCGAGATGGCTATCACTTTTGCGGTCTCGCACCTGCAGCCATCCAACCGCATGTGCGGTTATGACATATACCAGATGCTTCAAGCCTTTTCCAACTTCACTCGAGCCTCGTCCGAACATACCGACAAGTCTGGAATCATGAAATGGACCCGCTCGAACCTTCGGAACACCCGAAGCAGCGCTAAATCTGCGAATCACCCCCTAAAACCAATGGAATCAAACTTACGAACTTCAAGTTCTTAATTTCACTTCTAACGTGCCAAAATGTACTTATACTACTCGGATTGACACTAAATTCGGCGGAAAAGTCTTAAATGTTATATTGGACCTTTACTGGGCTTCGAAACCAACATATCAGCCCGATACCAACATGATCAATCATTAATCGTTTTCTTTGAATCTTTAGGATTTCAGTGTAACAATTTCTAATAAAAATTCATTACTCGGGCTAGGGACCTCGGAATTTGATTCCGGGCATACGCCCAGGTCCCATATTTTTCGACAGACCCTCTAAGACCGTCAAAATACGAATCCGGGTCCGTTTGCTAAAAATGTTGACCAAAGTCAAACTCAGCCTTTTAAGAAAATCTTAAGGGGTCAAATGAGCATTTTTCATCCCAAACTCTTCAGAATCTCAAACCAACCATCCCCGTAGGTCATAAATTAGTTAAAGAAAGCATGGGAAGTTTTATTTAAGGGAATAGGATTCTAAAAAGCAAAACAACCAGTCGGGTCATTTCAGTTGCAGTTCGGTATTGACAAGGATGTCACGAGCTCGGATGAGCAGGAAATGAGTATCGATGTTTAAGGTAAGTTGGTATTGTCTTCGGCGTCACCTGATATCGGTGTTTTGTGAAAAAGGCTTTGCATCCTGGATAAGGATTTTTGATCGCTTTTCAGTGTTAGTGCGGCTGGTGGTTTGGATGTACATACCTGTTATCTATTACGGATGGCTGTGGGAGCATGCCCCACAGGAAGATTGTATTAGTGTGGCATGTAGCCCCTTGATTGATTGAAGAGTTAAATCAAGTATGAAGATTGTAGTGATGTCGTTAAATTGAGAATTGATGCGTGGAGGGCACACGATTTATTGGGTTGTGGACTGCGGAGGATTACTCCGGTTATGATGGTTGTTCTTGTGTGTTATGAGAAAAGGGGGGTAATTATGGACCATTGAAAGGTTATTAGCCTGGTTCAGTGCGATCATAATCAGCTTGAGGTCTATGGATGGATTTAAATGTGAACGGGCTCTATATCAGGCCAAATGTGTTCATTTCAGCCATGCGCTCCTTATGGAAGAGTAGTCAGGGTGTTATTTCGTCTTCAGCTATTTCATGTAATGATGTATTGCGCCATGTAAGTCATGAGACGACTTGGTGAATTTTTTATGTGTTGAGGTTCTGCGTAGAGATGATGTTATATGAGCATAATGGCTCCTGAGATTCAGATCGTATATCGCACCTCAGTTGTGCTTGAGTTTGTAGCGTATAGCTCTATATGTCTCCCCAGGGATGGTATTATGCACTTGACGTGCTAGTGACCGACATTCGATATTTTGATGTAATGAGCAATCTAGCTCAGTGTGTATCTCCTTATGTGAATTTTATGTGTGGATCGGGTGGCACGCCGCCATGGGTATGTTATTTGGATCGGGTTGCGCGCCGCAACAATATGATGTTGAGTATAGTTCCATATATCTGTTTTTATGTATTTGTTTCCTTTTTTCTGAGGAAAACTCATATTAGTTGTGTGCCCGTGTCGCTGGTATGATTTGCGAGTGGGTGTTTGTTTAATTATGTTGACCACGTCGCATGTATGATTCGCGAGTGAGGCAATTGAATTTCCTTTTTAGAGTTTGTTTTCCTTTGTATCACGTTCAAATTGGTAGCCTATTGACACATTGTGGCATCATATGAGACTATTGATCATGTCCGGGATGGCTTATTGCCTGAGCAGTTCGTACTGGGTGAGACAAGATCATTGGATTTAGGATTAGTGCAATATGATTATATAAAGTATATTAAGGAGCTAAGACCATTATTTGGTTCAGAATGAGGCGATGGTTCTTGTCAGGAGTATAGACCCAATGATTTATTGATTTAGCAGTTGGTTATGAATTTTTACACATCTCTTCCATTGTGGCGGTATTGTAAGAGTTAGAGAAAGACTTATATATATCATGAGGTGCATTAGAAGCATCAGATTCGTGGAGTTTCAACTAATTTGATCAGAGAATGTTATTGTGGTCTTGTGAGTAAAGTGGTGCAAGGTGCGAATTCGACTAAGGTATGCAGTCATGTTTTGGTGCTGCATGTAGTTGTAAGCACGTGATTTTTTCCCTATATGAGAAATACTCCCAAAAAATGCAAAATAAAATGATTTTCCTTGGTGTGCAATTTTGAGTATTTTTGTGACATTTTTGGATAATTATTTATATTTGTCTCTGTTTGCTTATTTGTTAAATTAATAAAAAATACAAAAAATATGTCGCATTTTGCATGTAGGATTTAATTCTATAATTGTTAGTAATTAAGTTTGTTTACAAAAAATGAAAATTACAAAAATAGGCATCTTTTGCATTTTTAGCATTTAATGTCCAAATATACAATTTTAGGCTTAATTATTACTTAATTGTGCATTAATTATTATTGGGAGTTAATTTGCGCTTTTATAACTTAATTTAGTTCTAAATAATAATTTAAGTATTTTCATAATTTAGTTTTAGAAAATAAAAGAAGAAAAGAGAACAAAAATACAAAGAAAAATCGGATTGGGCCACTTCTTCAATTTTCAAACAATAGGCCCAAATAATTGCCCAATCTTTCCCATGACCCAGTCCACTTCAGATCGGGTCGACCCGGTCCGCCCCATTAACCCATTAACCCAACACCCCTCTTCATTCAAAACACAAAAAAGAAAAAGAAAAGAGGAAAAAAACCCTAAAACCCTAAAAGATGGTCCGCCCCCCACACCCATTTTGGCTCCTTCTTCTCCAAAATCTCAAAGACCCCATCCATGGCTGCCCTCGTTACTTCCCTTCCACCCCACGACCAGCTTCTTCTCCTTCACACCACTGCTGCTCTTTCTGCTTCACCATCCATCGCGACTTCATCTTCGTCGTTCGACGTCAAGCTCGAGTTCGAGCTCGACGTCCATGGCTGCCCTCACCCTCGTCGTCAACCACCATCCATGCCATAACAGTCGACGACCAGTGATGGCCCAGACAGTCCGCCATGGACCCTGTCACTACCCCGACGTCGTCACTGTTCAAACGACCCTCCACAGCTGCTCCGGCAAACACCATTGTTTCAACAGCTGCTACTTCGTCTTCCCGTTCCAAACGTGTTGCGGGCTGCTGCTGTGGAGTTCTTCGTCGTTGGTTGCTGTCGCGCTGCTGCTTGCACTTCATCTTCTTCAAAGCTTGAGCTCGCTATGGCCGAGTTGTTCTGTAGCTGTCTCTTCTGCTTTCAGCTGCAGGCGAACCCGACGCACCCCCCCCAGCTGCTTCTGTTTCATCACTTCTGCCGCATCAGCTGTTGCTGTGGCTTCGGCGTCAACTTCTTAGGTTCGGGTTCGTCGTCGTTTGGTTGAGCTTTGATCGAGGGTCGTCGAAACAGTTCGTATGTATGATTGTTCGATTCGGTTAGTAGATTTTTGAGTTTTATTTTGTCCGTATTTTGTTTTGATATTTTCGAATCTAAAATCGGCAAATGTTTGTTTTGTTCATGTCTATGGTTAGATATTTGATCTTTTGTTTTGTTCATGTTCATGTGTTTTTGTTGAATTAATTTTCAGATTTCAAATGGAAGTTAATTAGTTATTTTTCATGTTTATTTCATGTTTGTATTGTTGTTTAAGTGAATATTTGTTAGTTTAATGTTTGTTAGATTCAAATTGAAATTTAATTGGTTATTTCTTCAATTTGTTTCATGTTGTTATGTATTTTCCAGAAAATATTAATGTTGTTTGAGTCATGTGAATCCGTCATGTTTGTTGCTAAAAATAGATTTAATTCATGTTCATTTTTGTTTGAAGTTCATGTTTAAATCCAGTGATTTAATGTGAGTTTATGTTTGTCTTTGATTTGTTAATTTAGTTTGAATCATGTGTTTTGTTGTTCGTATTGTTGTGTTCTTGCTCATACATTCATGGTCTAAATTAACCAGGATTGGTTCCCGATATGGTTAATTCATTCCATTAATTTTGAGTTGTGTTGTTCATCGTGTTCATATAATTGTTGTTGAAGATTGTTGAGAAATTGGTCATCTTGATCATATTTTGGTCAAGTTATGATTAATTGAGTGTTTAGAGCTGATGGGGGTAATTTGGTAAATTGCATTGCATTCGGGGGTAGATTTGTAATTGCAATAAGGTCGGAGGGGTAATTTGGTAATTGAACATTATTTTGATTCTTTATGTTAAACATGGGGGACAAAATATAATGGGGTGGGGTTTTGATGTACTTGTTTAATATAATGGGGGACAAGACAAAACATAATGGGGAGGAATCTTGTACTTGTTTAATGTAGGCATGGGGGACATATTGTAATGGGTTGGTAATGTGGTATTTATTTAATGTAGGCATGGGGGACATATTGTAATGGGTTGGTAATGTGGTATTTATTTAATGTAGGCATGGGGGACAAGGTTTAAAATAAAGAAAACATTAAGTAGTGGGACAAAGCATGCCATTGGGGACTAATTTGGGGTTGGGAATTGAAGACTTGTCTTGCTATATATATATGGTCATTTGACATATTTTAGGGACTTGGACTTGAACATTAAGGAAGACTTAGAGATTATTGGGAGAATATTTTTGAGAGTAATACATTCTGGAAAATTTCAAGAGTGTTAGAAAGTAAAAGAGAAAGACAACTTGAACTTCTACTTGAATAAATTCCGTTTGTCTTTTCTCGAGTGTTATTGAAAATCAGTAAGCTACTGCTTCTTGTATCCGTCTCTCTTCTGCTTTGACTACAATTGCACTTTGGTATTGCTGAGTTTTCAATCTGCTACTGGGTTATTCTACTGGTTGTTACTGGTTTGCGGTGTTGCTGAACCTGCTGTTGCTGTGGTATTATTGCTGCTGACTTCTCCTTCTTTTGTTCTTGTACTGCTGTTTCCAGGTACACATTTGTACAATCTCGGCTTGAAGCAAAAAATGAAATATTAATCAGGCTTTGTTCCTGTTGAATTCCTCCTGTTTAGATTTGTGGTTGAATATAATTTTTCTTTCTTCGTATAAAGATGTAGTTGAATGATTAATGAATAATGAGGTTGCATATGTATACTTTCTTCATCTAATAATGTTAGTTTAAATTAATCAGAGAACAATTAATCTGTTTTGATATTATGGTCAATCTCATGTTCTAGTATTATTGCATAACACAATATAAAATGAAAGCAGTTTTTCTTTGTACAAATTCGATCGCTATTTTCCATTCGCATTAGCCGTAAATTAATAACTAATAAGTTACGTTTTTTTAGCATGTAAATAATTAAGAGATTTTCTTTTTATTTTAGAGACGAACTTAATAGAAAATATAGTCATTGTAGGTTTATCCTTTAAAATAAAAATGAGACGAGCCTCGCCAAATAAAACGTATAGATTGCGGGGGCCCTCACAAAATGTATGGTTTAATTAGAATTCGGAAGGACCGTTTAGCGAATTTCACGGTCTTCCCAAAATAATAACGCGATAGTCTCTTTAGGCGCGTGTTTAATATTTTATTTTCTTAAGCCTGGGTGTGCATTTCATGCGACCCGTATCCAAGTCCCAAAACATCAAATAAAACGTGTTCCGGATTGTGGGTGCATTTCATGTGACGCAGTCCAAAGACGTGTTTTAAGCGATGTTCACATTTCTTTTAAAAACAATAATAATAAAGCGGTTAAAAGATAAAATTTGCACATAAGTTCATATTTGTATAAAATCAGATAATCAAGCCGAATATAACAGTTGAGCGACCGTGCTAGAACCACGGAACTCGGGAATGCCTAACACCTTCTCCCGGGTTAACAGAATTCCTTATCCGGATTTCTGGTACGCAGACTGTAATATGGAGTCATTCTTTTCCTCGATTCGGGATCAAAATTGGTGACTTGGGACACCCTAAATCTCCCAAGTGGCGACTCTAAAATAAATAAACCAATCCTGTTTCAATTGTCCTTTAATTGGAAAAACTCCCTTGCACCCTCGCGGGTACGTAAAAAGGAGGTGTAACAGTAGTTATTGATACGTTGAGCATATGTTGGAAACAGGCCTGGCATAAAATTCCGGACGTTGGAATTTGGCTCTAAGGCTTATTTGCTTGAATAAAGGAGAATATCTCCAGAATTGATCGAGCTAACGTGATCAACTGAGTTGTGGTAGCATGGGCAGGTGCACGAGGTGTTAAACAGTGATTTCAGACTACTTCAATGTAGTTCTCAGCACGTTCGAGGACGAACATATGTTTAAGCGGGAGATAATGTAACGACCCGACCGATCGTTTTGAGATCTAGCACGTCGTTCAGCAGTTTAAGGCCATGAGCAACTTCACTTCAGGTATTATGACTTGTGCACATGATAGGAATTGAATTCCGGGAAGTTCGGAGTTGATTTGGAAAGAGAATTCTCATTTCGGAAGCTTTAAGTTGAAATAATTGACTAAGATTGGATTTTTGAGTAAACGACCTCAGAATCGGGATTCGAAGGTTCCGGCAGGTTCGTATGATGATTTCGGACTTGGGAGTATGTCCGGACTGGGTTTTGAAAGACCTGAGAATGTTTCGGTGCTTATTGTGGAAGTTAGCATTTTGAAGGAATTTCATAAGTTTGGGTTGAAGTATAATTCAGTGATATCGATGTCTGTTTGGGATTCCGAGTCTGGGAATAGCTCCGTATGGTGATTCTGGTATTGGGAGCGCAATCGGAAGTGAATTCGTAGGTCCGTGGGTCAATTTGGAGTCATTTGGCTAAAGATAGAAATTTGAAGGTTTTTGAGAAGTTTGACCGAGAGTTTGACTTTTTGATATCGGGGTCGGATTCCAATTCCAAAAGTTGGAGCAGGTCCATAATGTAAAATGTGACTTGTGTGCAAAATTTGAGGTCAATCAGACGTGATTTGATAGGTTTAAACACCGAAAGTAGAAGTTTGAAATTTTAGAGTTCATTAAGCTTGAATTGGAGTGTGATTAATGGTTTTAGCGTTGTTTGATGTGATTTGAGGCTTCAAGCAAGTCCGTGTTATGTTTTTGGACTTGTGCGGGTGTTTGGTTTGGAGCCCCGGGGCTCGGGTGAGATTCAGGATAGCTTCGGAATGAATCATCAAAGAGGTAAGTAATTTCTACACATCATAAGTTAAATACATGGATTATGGGTAGATTAACATGTGAAAATTAGGGATAATCAAGGGTTGTAGATGAAAAACCTAGAATTTGGTAAAAACAAGATTTAACCACGAAATTTATTAGGGAATGAAGTAAAAATCATATATTCTTGATCCTTAGGTTATGGGTAACAATTTTCTTCAAAAATTTCCAAAATCCGAGCACGTGGGCCCAGGATGAATTTTAGGAACCTTGCATTTAGGGTCGGGAAATTGGTTTAATAATTAGAATATGAACTTTTGAGCATGTATTGACCAGTTCTTACCCTATTTGAATAGTTTTGATTGTTCGACTTCGAATTGGAGGTTTGAGCGTGTTCTTGAATCTGAATATAGGCTTCGGAGTGAGGTGAGTCTCCTTTCTAACCTTGTAAGAGAGAATTGTCCCCATAGGTGAAATAATTAGTTATGTGCTTCTATTTGTGGGGGCTACGTACATACGAGGTAACGAGAGTCCGTGCGTAGCTACTATTATGTTTAAGTCCGGGTAGTCTAGGACCCAAAAGCATGCTATACTTGGAATAATTGTAATCTTATTGACAGTTGAATTGCTTAAATCCTATTGAATTGGTAAATGAATTTCTAAAAGGATTAAACATCTTTTTCTTAAATCGTTAAAAGAGAATTGGCTTTTATTTGGATAAATGTTCCCCGATAAATTCTTAATTGGCTGTTTGTGCATGTATTTCTATGTGTATCTGCGTCGCATGTATGATTCGTGGGCAGGGTAATTGTTTATTTAAATTTGACCACATCGCATGTATGATTCGCGAGCGGGATAATAGATGCATCTATGGTTCGCGCCATTCGACCCTCAACAGTGCACATTTTACATTTATGTTGGATCGAGCCGTACGTCCTCGGCATGATTTGCGCATGCTTGTATTGCTTGCCTTGAGATTTATCTATATTGATATTTGCCCTCCCTGGCTTGAGATAATTGAAAATTAATAGATTATGAATCCGGAGATTTTTAATATAAAAAGAAACTTTTACCTGTTTGTGACTTATTTGAAATTACTACCATTCTTAATAACTCCATGATTACTCACATTAATAATATATTACTATTGGACCATTAGTAAGAGTCGAAGTCGACCTCTCGTCTCTACTTCTTCGAGATTAGACGGGATACTCCTTGGGTACACGTTGTTTTCATACTCATACTACACTTGCTTTGCATTTTTGTTGCACAGGTTTATGTGTGGCTAGTGGCATAGCGGCATGGCTGATACGGAGAATTAGGTGTGTTGAATTTATCGAGACGACCGTAGCTAGCAGAGTCTCCTTTAGAGTATTGTACTGTATTTTTATTTCTATCCACTTGTGTTCCAGACAGTTATTGTATTTTATTCCATTCCCTAGTAAATGCTCATGCACTTGTGACGCCGGGTTCTAGGATGTCTATGGAAGTAGTCAGTATTTTGAAAATTATTAAAGATATCATTATTTATTCAGTTGAAATTTATTCCTTATTGTTTAAATGTATAAAAGAAGTGAATTCTGAAATATCTAAAACGAGAAACTACTAGTTATTTGGTATTGGCTTGCCTGACAATGGTGTCCGGCGCCATCACGACCTTTAGTGGATTTTGGGTCGTGACATCAATCATCTCTCTCTTATTGTTAAATACTTTTTTGGTTATTTGTTCTAAGTGCTGAATATAATTTTTAAAATAATGATTATCACAACCCGAATTCCAATATAGGTCGTGATGGCGCCCAACACCATTGTCAGGCAGGTCATCCCTAATCAACTAGTGAGTTTTCATTTATTTTACCATGCAATCCCAACATTTACTAAATCTCAATTTAAAACAGTCGATAATTAACAAATTCATAGTAATAGATATACAACCCAAAAAGAAATTATCTACCAATATGTGTGCCATGAACTAGTGTCACAAGTACTAGGGCAACTAGTAGAATGTACAAAAATACAACTATCATACTGCCTAAAATAGAATCGACAGTAAATAACAACAAACAAAAGAGACTCTAACATGCTGCAAAACGACTCAGAAGGGGCAACTCACCATGAGATCTCGATCAGGTATTAGGAACGCGTGCCGGACGGGTAACTAAATGCACATGCCTCAAATCATGTACAGTTAAGTACAAAACCATAGTATGAGTACATAAACAACATGTACCCAACAAGTATCCATTCTAACCTCGAAGAAGTAGTGACGAGTGGTCGAGTTGACACCTACTAAGGTCAAAAATAATAATATTTAAGTGTTAAGCTAAGCGTGGATAGCATAAATACAATGACAGTCCCAGAACAAGAAGAAATAAGATATTCTTTCTTAACAACATATCAATTTCAGTCATGTTTTGTAATAAATTACATTTCAAAGCATTTAAGTAGTGTAAATCACGGAAAGTTCCACATAAATAACATGCGCACATTGTGCCGAGGTCGTACGGCCCGGTCCGACATAATAATAAAATGTGCACTGCCAGAAGGTCGAATAGCGCGAACCATAGATGCATCTATTTTCTACCGAGGTGATCGACCCGATCCACAAATAGCAATTCATTATCAAGTAAGCACACATTGCTCATTTATAGTCAAATAATTCATACAAGGTCTAAAGTAAGTGAGTATAACCGTCTATATTTATTTACCAATTTCTAGCATGTCCTAAGTGATCTTAGTAGCAAGCAAGGATGCAAACATTACAAGTATAGCATGATACGAGTCCTAAACTACCTGGACAATTAGCATAACAGTAGCTACATATGGACTCTTGTCACCAAGTACGTGCATAGCCCCCACAGATAGTCACATACATTTATTTAATTCACCTATGGGGTTAATTCCCTCTTACGAGGTTAGAAAGGAGACTCACCTTGCTCCAAAGCTTACTTCCAAATTCAAGAATGTGCTCAAACCCTCAAATCGGAGCCGAAGGATCCAAAACAATTCAAATGGTGGTAAGAACTAGTCAATACATGCTCAAGAGCTCATATTCTAACTATTAAAGTAATTTTCTAACCCTAAATGCAAGGTTCCTGAAATTCATCACCGGGCCCACGTAACCGGATTCCGAAAATTTTCAAAGGAAGTTTTTATCCATAACCTAAGGATAAAAAATATATGATTTTTACTTCATCCCATAACAAATTCGTGGTTAAATATTGTTTTGATCAAAACCCTAGGTTTTACTCTAAACCCATAATTTTCACTAATTTACATGGTGTAATCTACTCCTAAACTATCTATTAAACTCATATTAAGTAGAAATAACTTACCTCACAATGCTAGGCTGAAATCTCCCCTTTGGAAGCTCCCAAATCGCTCAAGAAATGAGTGAAATGTGTCAAAATGACACATTCCCGTATTAAATGAAGGCCACTGCCTTCTGCGATTTCCGGACCTGTGGTTAGGGGACCGCATCTGTGGTCTCGCTTCTACGTGAGATTGCCTGCTTCTACGGTTTTGGGCTGGACCAGTTGGGGCCATATCTGCGGAAGAGGAGCCACATCTGCGGAACATGGGCTCCTCCCCTTGAGCCGTATCTGCAATGGGTAAGCTGCTTCTGCGGTCTCGCACCTGCGGCAGGACAACCGCGGGCGCGGTTATGACAGAACTGGTGCTTCAGCTCCTTCTCAAATTTCCAACTTAGCTCGAGCCTCATCTGATTGATGCTCGGGGCCCCCGAGGCCCGCCCGAACATACCGACAAGTTTGGAATCATAAAACGGACTCGCTCAAACCCTCGGAATGCCCGAAACAATGCTAAATCTAAGAATCACCCCCTAAAATCAATTGAATCAAACTTATGAACTTCAAGTTCTTCAATCTACCTCCAATGTGCCGAAACGTACTTATACTACTCGGATTGATACCAAATTTTGCGTGCAAGTCTTAAATGACAATATAGAACTATTTCCGGTCTCAGAATTTCGTTCGGACCTCGATATCACAAAAACCCACTCCAAACCAAATTTAAAGAACTTCAAAATCCTTATGGAATCAACTTTCACTATTAGGCGCCAAAACGTTCTCGGGTTATCCAAAACCCGATCCGAATATACGCCTAAGTCCAACATCATCATACGAACCTGTTGGAACCTTCAAATTCCGATTCCGAGGTCGTTTACTCAAAATGTTGACCGAAGTCAAACTTGGCCTTTTAGGCCAACCTTAAGGAACCAAGTGTTCCGATTTCAGCCCAAACTCTTCCAAATCTCAAACCAACCATCCCCGCAAGTCATAAATCAGTAAAAGCAAGTACGGGAAGCCTTATTTAGGGGAACGAGATTCTAGAAAGAAAAACAACCAGTCGGGTCGTTACATTCTCCACCTCTTAAACAAAAGTTCATCCTCAAACGGGTTTAGATTCATACCTGAAGTGCTAAATAAGCGTGGATATCTGCTCCACATGTCCTCCTCGGACTCCTAGGTCACCTCCTCGACTGGTTGGCCCCTCCACTGGACCTTTACTGTAGAAATCCTCTTGGATATCAACTGGCAATTCTGTCTATCAACAATGGCAACTGGCTCCTCCGCATAACCCAAGCTCTCATCTAGATGAATAGTATTGAAGTCTAACACATGAGACAAGTCGGCGTGATACCTTCGAAACATGGATACGTAGAAGACTGGATAAACCCCTAACAGGCTAGGAGGTAAAGCAAACTCATAAGCAACCTCCCCAACTCGTCTCAACACCTCAAATAGGCCTATAAACCTTGGGCTCAACTTGCCCTTCTTCCCAAATCTCATAATACCCTTCATCGGAGAGACTTTCAAGAGAACCGTCTCGCCCACCATGAATGATACATCAAGCGCCTTCTGATCCGCGTAACTTTTCTATCTAGACTGTGTTGTGCAAAGTTTTTCCTGAATCAACTTTACCTTTTCCAAGGCATCTTTCACCAAGTCAGTACCATACAACTTAGCCTCGCCAGGCTCAAAACACACGATAGGAGAACGACATCGCCGACCATATAAAGCCTCAAATAGAGCCATCTCGATGCTGGACTGATAACTATTATTATAAGCAAACTCAGCCAAAGACAAGAATTGATCCCACTACCCTCCAAAGTTAATCACACATGCTCTAAGCATGTCTTCTAGAATCTGAACTGTCCGCTCTGACTGCCCGTCGGACTGTGAGTGAAATGTTGTGCTAAGCTCTACACGAGTCCCCTACTCACTCTGTACGGCTCTCCAAAAATGGGAAGTCAACTAAAGCCTTATATCTGATATGATGGAAACAGGCACACCATGCAATCGAACTATCTCCCAAATGTAGATCTGAGCCAACCTCTCTGAAGTATAAGTAGTCACATCTGGAATAAAGTGTGCCGACTTGGTCAACCCGTCGATAATGACCCAAGCTGCATCAAACTTCTGCAATGTCCGTGGCAACCCAACTACAAAGTCCATAGTAATGCGCTCCCACTTCTACTCAGGTATAGGCATCTGCTAAAGTAGGCCACTTGGCCGGCCTCTAGTGCTCATACTTAACCTCCTGGCAATTCAAGCACCTAGCCACACACTCAACTATGTCTTTCTTTATCTGCCGTCACCAATAATGCTGCCTCAGGTCACGGTACATCTTCGTAGCACCTGGATAAATAGAATACCATGAACTGTGTGCCTCTTCTAGAATCCTCCCTCTCAAGCCATTGACATTAGGAACACACAGGCGACCTTGGAGTCGCAGAACACCATCCTTGCCAATAAAAACCTCCTTGGCACCACCCTGTAGCACCGTCTCTCTAAGAACTGCCAAATGTGGATCATCAAATTGTCGAGCCTTTATCTGTACCAATAATGAAGACTGAGCAACAACACACACAAGCATTTGACTGGGCTCTGAAATATCCAACCTCACAAGTCTATTAGCCGAGGACTAAATGTCCAAGTCTAGTGGCCTCTCCTCTGCTGAGATGTATGCCAAGATACCCATACTCTCTGCCTTCCTGCTTAAGGCATCCGCGACCACATTTACACTGCTCGGATGATAAAGAATGGTGATGTCATAATCTTTCAGTAACTCAAGCCATCTACGCTGCCTCAAATTGAGATCCCTCTGCTTGAACAAATGCTGTAAACTGCGATGATTAGTATAAACCTCACATGAAACCCCATACAGATAATGCCTCCATATCTTAATAGCATGAATAATCGATGCTAACTCTAGGTCTTGCACAGGGTAATTCTTCTCATAAATCTTTAACTAACGTGAAGCATAAGCAATAACTCGCCCCTTCTGCATCAATACACAACCTAAGACAACACGTGAAGTATCGCAATATACCGTATACATCCCTGAACCGGAAGGCAACACTAGAACCAGTGTTGTAGTCAAGGCTGTCTTGAGCTTCTGAAAGCTTGCCTCACAATCATCGGACCAACGGAAAGGAGCACCCTTCTAGGTCAATCTAGTCAAAGGTGATGAAATGGATGAAAAGCCCTACACAAATCGGCAGTAATAACCTGCTAACCCCAGGAAACTCCTAATCTCAGTCACTGAAGTAGGACGTGGCCAACTCTGAACTGCCTTAATCTTCTTAAGATACACCTTAATACCCTCTCCTAATACAATATGCCCCAAGAACGCTACTAACTCTAGACAAAACTCATACTTGGAGAACTTAGCATATAATTTCTACTCTCGCAATGTCTAGAGCACTACTCTCAAATGTTACGCGTGCTCCCCCAGGCTACGTGAGTAGATCAAGATGTCATCAATAAATACAATAACAAAGGAATCAATATAAGGCCTGAACACCCTGTTCATCAAGTCCATAAACGCCGCTAGGGAATTAGTCAAGCCAAAGGACATCACTAGAAACTCATAATGGCCGTATCTAGTATGAAAAGCAGTCTTTTGGACATTTGAGTCTCGGATCTTCAGCTAATTATACCATGATCTCAATTTGATCTTAGAGAACGCCCTAGCACCCTGCAACTGGTCGAATAAATCATCAATGCGGGGCAATAGGTACTTGTTCTTGATGGTAGCCTTGTTCAACTGGCGGTAATCAATGCACATCCGCATATTCCCATCCTTCTTCTTCACAAACAACACTGGTGCACCCCAAGGTGACACACTCGGTCTCACAAACCTCTTCGCTAACAACTCCTCAAGTTGTTCCTTCAACTCCTTCAACTCTTTTGGAGCCATACGATACAGGGTGAGAAAGATATAGGCTGGTTACCTGGAGCCAAATCAATACAGAAATCAATATCATGATCCGGTGGCATGCCAGGAAGATCAGAAGGGAACACATCGGTGAACTCTTAGACTACTAGAACTGAATCAATCGTCGGAGACTCTGCAGTGGTGTCTCGAACATAAGTTAGATAAGCCAAACAACCCTTCTCGACCATATGTCGAGCCTTCAGAAAAGAAATAACTCGACTAGATGTACTAACTGAGGAACCCTTCCACTCCAACCTCGACAACTTTGGCATTGCTAAAGTATCAGTCTTGGCATGTCAATCTAGGATGACATGGTATGGGGATACCCAATCAATGCCTAGGATGACCTTAAAGTCAGTCATATCAAGAAACAAGAGGCCTGCTCTAGTCTCAAAACTATAGAATGTGACGACACAGGACCGATAGATCTGATCCATAACCATAGAATCGCCTATAGGAGTGGACATATGAATAGGAGTACCCAAGGACTCATGAGGAATCTCTAGAAAATGAGCAAACAAAGATGATACATATGAATAGGTAAACCCTGGATCAAATAGTACTAAAGCATTCCTATCGCAGACGGAAATAATACCTGTGATAACAATATCTGAGGCCAATGCATCTAGTCTAGATGGAAAAGCATAGAATCTGGCTAGAGCACCAGCTGGCTGGCCTCCATCTGACTGAACAGTAGTTGGCTGACCTCTCCCTACCTGGCCTCCACCTCTAGGACGACCGTACCGTTCTGCCCTCCACCTCTGGGCGGCTGGACAGCCAGTGCTGTGGTCATGGGCTTCTAACCATGCTGCACTGCCTTGCCTCGAAATCTGGGGCAGTATCTTCTTATATGACTAAGGTCTCCGTACTCGAAACAACCCCTCGGTGTGGTGACCTGCTGCCATAATGTATGACCCTGGTGGCCTGTAGACCCACTAGAAGAAGCCTGAATAGCAGGTGGGTGGTATGAACTCTGCGATATAGCACTAAAGTAGGAGCTAGAAGAACCTGGGGACCTGAATACCCACTAGAAGAACCTTGGATAGCTGGCGGGTGGTAAGAACTCTCTGGTATAGTACTGAAATAGGGGCGCGCTGGAGCACCCCGAGGAGGTGGTGGTACTGAATATGGGGGGCTACTGGGATGACCCCTCCCAAACCGACCTTTTCCCATAGCCGGGGCACCTTTAAACTCTCCAGAAAAATGAGCCATCTTGTCCTGCTGCACCTTTTACAATCCTCCGAGCAATCTCCACTACCAGTTGATAAGAAGTCCCCATCTCAACCTCTCTGGCCATATTGGCCCTAATACTAGAATGCAATCCTGCAACAAACCTCGCACCTTCTCTACATCAGTAGAAAGTATCATCAGTGCATGGCGGGACAACTCAAAAAACCTCACCTCATAGTCCATCACCGATATCTGACCCTGCTCAAGCTGCTCAAACTGATACCGCAGCTCTTCCCTCTCAGAGGGTGGAATATACCTATCCAGAAAAAGCTATGTGAACTGACCCCAAGTAATGGGAGAATAACCCGTTGACCTTCCAAGAACATAAGACTGCCACCATCTACTGGCCCTTCCCTCTAGCTGGAAATTAGTGAAGTCAACCCCATGAGACTCCAATATCCTCATGTTGTGCAGTCTGTCCCTACACCTATCAATGAAATCCTAGTCATCCTCATGATGCTCACCTCCGAATATAGGAGGGTGTAGCCTAGTCCATCCGTCCAATAACTTCTATGGATTGCCATCCGCAACCGGTCTGGGCTCGGGTACCATTACGGCAACTGGCTGAGCCCCATCCGCATGTAGTGCACTCGGAGTCTGATACACTACAGCTACATGACCAGGAGCCTGAGTAGTAGGGGTATGTGATCTCCCTCCCACCTGAGATGTGGCTGGGTCTATTGGAAATAAACCAACCTGAGTCATAGAATCCATGAACCGCAACATACGGCCCATGACCTCCTGGAAGCCCGGTGCTATCATGAAGTCTGCCATGGTAGGCTCTACTGTGGGCACCTCGTCTTGCTCCTCAATAGTAGGATCCCCTGCAGGAATCACCGGTGGTGCAACTGGGGCAGCTCTAGGACGCCCTCGTCCCTTACCTCGGGTCGGTGCCCTCCCCAGCCTCTGCCTCAGCCTCTAGAAATGGGAGGAGCATCTCTTTCCAGGTTTGGAACATATACTGTGCGCGTCTTCACCATCTATAAGAGAATAGAAGAAGGAAATTTAGTATACCATCAACTACATGATAGAAGATGAATAAAGAGTAGTTTCCTAACACCCTATAGCCTCTCGAAGATAAGTACAGACGTCTCCGTACCGATCCGCAAGACTTTATTAGGTTTGCCTATGACTTGTGAGACCTACGTGAACCTAGTGCTCTGATACCATATTGTCACAATTCGAATTCCATTATAGGCCGTGATGGCGCCCAACACCGTTGTCAGGCAAGCCAACTCTAATCAACTAGTGAGTTCTCATTTATTTTACCATGCAATCCCAACATTTACTAAATCTCAATTTAAAACAGTCGATAATTAACAAATTCATAGTAATAGATATACGATCCAAAAAGAAATAGTCTACCATTGTGTGCCAGGAACAAGTGTCATAAGTACTAGGGCAACTAGTAGAATTTACAAAAATACCACTATCCTACTGCCTGAAATAGAATAGACAGTAAATAACCACAAAAAAATAAGAGACTCTCGCATGTTGCTGAACGGCTCAGAAGGGGCAGTTCATCGTGAGATCTCGATCAGGTATCAGGAACGAGCGTCGGACGGGTAACTAGATGCACCTGCCTCAGATCCTGTACAATTAAGTACAGAAGCGTAATATAAGTACATAAATAATATGTACCCAGCAAATATCTAATCTAACCTCGAAGAAATAGTGACGAGGGGTCGACTTGACACCTACTAAGGTCAATAACAATAATATTTAAGTGTTACGCTAAGCGTAAATAGCATGAATATAATGACAGTACCAAAAAAAGGAGAAATAAGATATTCTTTCTTAACAACATATCAATTTCAGTCATGTTATGTAATAAGTTACATTTCAAAGCATTTAAGTAGTGTAAATCACGGAAAGTTCCACATAAATAACATGCGCACATTGTGCCAATGTTGTACGACCTGGTCCAACATAATAATAAACTGTGCACTGCCAGAGGGTTGAATGGCGCGAACCATAGATGTATCTATTTTCTACCAAGGCGATCGGCTCGATCCACAAATAGCAATTTATTATTAAGTAAGCATACATTGCTCATTTATAGTCAAATAATTCATACAAGATCTCAAGTAAGTGACTATAACCGTCTATATTATTTACCAATTTCTAGCATGTCCTAAGTGATCTTAGTAGCAAGCAAGGACGCAAACATTGTATAGCATGATACGGGTCCTAAACTACCCGGACAATTAGCATAATAGTAGCTACGTATGGACTCTCGTCACCGCGTACATACGTAGCCCCCACAGATATCCACATACATTTATTTAATTCACCTATGGTGTTAATTCCCTCTTACTAGGTTAGAAAGCAGACTCACCTTGCTCCAAAGCTTATTCCAAATTCAAGAATGCGCTCAAACCCTCAAATTGGAGCTGAATGATCCAAATCTATTCAAATGGGGTAACAACTAGTCAATACATGCTCAAGAATTCATATTCTAACTATTAAAGTAATTTCCCAATCCTAAATGCAAGGTTCCTAAAATTCATCACCGGTCCCACGTGCCCAAATTCCGGAAATTTTCGAAGGAAGTTGTTACCCATAACCTAAGGATCAAGAATATATGATTTTACTTTATCCCATAACGAATTTCGTGGTTAAATCTTGTTTTGATCAAAACCCTAGGTTTTACTCTAAACCCATAATTTTCACTAATTTACATGATGTAATCTACCCCTAAACTATGTATTAAACTCACATTAAGTAGAAATAACTTACCTAACAATGCTCGACTGAAATCTTCCTTTTGGAAGCTCCTAAATCGCCCAAGAAATGAGTGAAATGTGACAAAATGATACATTCCCGTATTAAATGAAGGCCACTGCCTTCTGCGATTTCCACACCTGTGGTTAGTGGACCGCATCTGCGGTCTCACTTCTGCGTGAGATTGCCCGCTTCTGCTGTTTTGGGCCGGACCAGCTGGGGCCGCATCTGCGGTCTTAGGACCGCTTCTACGATTCCATTTCTGCGGAACCTGGGCTTCTCCCCTTGAGCCGCATCTACGATGGGTAAGCCACTTTTGCTGTCTCGCACATGCGGTTGGCCATTCGCAGGTGCGGTTATGACAGAACTGGAGCTTCAGCTCCTTCTCAAATTTCCAACTTAGCTCGAGCCTCATCCGATTGATGCTCGGGGCCCCTGAGGCCCCGAACATACCGACAAGTTTGGAATCATAAAACGGACTCGCTCGAACCCTCGAAACGCCCAAAATAATGCTAAATCTAAGAATCACCCCCTAAAACCAATTGAATCAAACTTATGAACTTCAAGTTCTTCAATCTACCTCCATTGTGCCGAAACATACTTATACTACTCGGATTGACACCAAATTTTGCGTACAAGTCTTAAATGACAATACGGAACTAATCATAGTCTTGGAATTCCGTTAGGACCTCGATATCACAAAAACTCGCTCCAAACCAAATTTAAAGAACTTCTAAATCCTTAAGGAATCAACTTTCACTATTAGGCACAAAAACACTTCGGGGTCATCCAAAATCCGATCCGGACATACGCCCAAGTCCGAAATCATAATACGAACCTGTTGGAATCTTCAAATTCCAATTCCGAGGTTGTTTACTCAAAATATTGACCGAAGTCAAACTTGGCCTTTTAGGCCAACCTTAAGGAACCAAGTGTTTCGATTTCAACCCAAACTCTTCCAAATCCCGAACCAACCATCCCCGCAAGTCATAAATTAGTAAAAGTAAGTATGGGAAGACTTATTTAGGGAAACAGGTTTTTAGAAAGAAAAACAACCAGTCGGGTCGTTACAAAGATATATTATTTTAGCAGGAAAGAGTTAAAATATAATATGAAAATATATTGTAGTTTCATATAATCCAAACTTAATTACGAGCTCAAAATTCAATAATCTTAACAAGGATGATGCTAATTAATGAATGCATATGCAAAATTGGTTGTTGGCTAAAATTAAATATATCTGCTAGCCAAAAGTGAATAAAATAACTGACTTGTTTTGTTTTCCTCCAAGATTGCGTGGTTTTTTATCTGAAGAGAAGAATGGGTAATCGATCACAAGAAGAAGAAGTTTCTGGGGTTCAATCCGATGTTGCTTTCCCCATAGGATCTGATAAAGAACATACAAATATTAGCAGATCATCCGATTCTTGTATTTTCAAGTTCTTGGGTAGAAGAACAATTGAACAATTTCATGCTATCTGAGTTACGGTTACCAGGAGTGTTACAACAACTTTTTTATAGTTGTATAAAAAGGAATAGAGAAAATGATATTTCTTTTAGTGGAGGACAATCCCCTGTAGAAAACTGAGACAATTAAGAAAAGTAGACCACTTAGGACCCATATGCAAACCCAAAATTTTTAACTTATATAGATTGGGAGTTCTTCTTTGGATTATCGCCACAACAGGTGAATAATTGAGAGCAGTTGTGTGCAAGTTATTGAATTATAGAAGGTTTTTTATTACCTTTTATTATTGCCAATCTAACGGTTGATTAATAGAAGGTTTTTTTGACATATTCAATGATTTAAAGTTGGAAATGAATTATAGTTGGTGTTATCCACCTCCCGCATTCATCGCTTGAACGTTAATTAGTTAGATCTTTGTGTTAAAAAAATTATATACAATAACAATCCATTTTTGGGTTTCACATTCAGATCTGTTTAACCCCATTTCTCTTTCCCCATTAATGCAACTGTCCAACACCACCAACGATGACCCATGTAAGGTAATACCCTTCTTCTCTCTACCCTCTCTTGATTTCTCTGCCAATCCTCCTTTCTTTCTCTTTATATTTCTCTTTCTCTCTCTCTCTCTCTTTCCCCCTCCTTCCTCTCTTTTCTTTCTCTACTACGACTGGCCGGAATCCGGCACCGAAACTCTATGTATCTTGGCACTTCTCTCTCTCTCTCTCTCTATCCTCTTCGCCAATTGCATTTGTGTGTGGATTTATCGGTTGATTCCACCCAAACCAGTCAATCCAGCATAGTCCCATCACGAGCCGGCGTGTGAGCTCCTATCCAGTTGGTTTTCCGGCATGTGCGTCTCCTCCCAATGATCAAAGCTCAAGAACGACCGGCCCAGGTTTTTAGGATTTTCCCTTTCATCTAGCTCGTCGCGATCCATCACCACCAGCCAGATTTCTGTTAACTTCAAGAGCTGCAATCCAGACTCTATTGTTCCTCTCTTGACTTGATATTTCGATAGTTTGGTATTTTAGCTTAATTATATCTCTTTGCCTGCCTATTTTTGTTCTTGAATCTTTAGTCAGTATTTGCCCTAGCATTGTCAAATTAGTTGCATTAGTGATAGCTTTGCCTACCTGTTTACATCTTTATATCCCCTAGTAGTTCTACTTTAGTTTTGCACATTTTCTTTCTGACCTTTAGTTGTAGATTATAGTACCCTTTAGCTCTTTTATTGTATTTCTTCACCTGTTTTCCTGACCTTTAGTTGTAGATTATAGTTTCCTTTAGTTCCTTTATTTTATTTCTTCATTTGTTTTGCGACCTTTAGTGGTAGATTATATTTCAGTTATTCATTTTATTTTTGTCGCTTGTTTTCGGATAGTGCTTGCATAGTGACTCCTAAATTATACCAGCTTTGGTAAATGCTGGTAAGGTAAGGTCTTATCCTCGAGAGTGTCATCAGGGGATGAGGTAGGGGGGGGGGGGAAGAGGGTAAGAGGGCAAGAGGGCTAAGAGATCTACTAGGTTGAGAGTGGGGTCTTGAAACATAGGAACTTTGACTGAAAAATCTATAGAGTTAGCGAAGATTCTCGAGAAAAGGAAGAATAATATAGCTTGTGTACAGGAGACTAGATGGGTAGGAGATAAAGCACGGGATGTGGACGGGTTCAAACTATGATATTCTGAGAGGGTAGGGGGAAGGAACGAGGTAGGTATCTTGGTTGATAAGGACCTCCGTGATCTAGTGGTGGAGGTTAGGAGGGTGAATGACATGCTGATGACTATTAAGCTAGTTGTTGGATGTTTTACTTTGAACATAATCAGTGCATACGCACCCCAAGTAGGCTTGGATGAGAAAGTAAAGAGGCGTTTCTAGGAGGATTTGGATGATATGGTACGGGGTATCCCGCATACCAAGAAGCTTTTCATAGGAGAAGATTTCAACGACTGTGTTGGAGCAACGTCTAGGGGTTATGATGATGTTCATGGTGGCTTTGGTTTTGGATATAGAAGCGGAGGAGGAACATCTCTGCTGGACTTTTCTAGAGCATTTGATTTGGTAATAGAAAACTCGAGTTTTTGGAAGAAGATGGAGCATTTGGTCACCTTCCCGAGTTCGGTGGCCGAGACACAAATTGATTATCTACTCTGTAGGAAGTCCGATAGAGGTCTTTGCATGGATTGCAAGGTCATCTCGAGTGAGAACCTCTCACCCTTCATAGGCTCCTGGTCATAGACCTTAAGATCACAAGGAAGAGGAGGAAGATGGCGGTGTATAGCCCACATAGGATCAAGTGGGGAGCCTTGACGGAAGCTAAAGAGCAGGAGTTGGGGGTCAAGCTGTTGACTATGGGAGCTTGGAAGAGTAGTGTAGATGCAATCTCTATGTGGACCATGACTGTGCAGTGCATTAGGGAAGCCGCGGGAGATGTATTAGGGGTCTCAAAGGGTTACTCTGTTGGTCACAAGGGAGACTAGTGGTATAATGGAGAGGTGCAAGGAAAAGTAGAAACCAAGAAAGCAGCATATCTAAAGTAAGTGGAAAGTGTGGACGAGGAGGAGAAGAGGGCGAAGAGGCAGCAATATAAGTGGGCTAAGAATGAGGAGAAGTTAGCAATTACGGTGCCTAAGACTGCAGGTTTTAGTCATTTGTATGACGAACTCGAGGGTCGAGGTAGGGATAAGAGGTTGTTCAGGTTAGCCAAGGTGCGAGAAAGGAAAGCTTGTGACTTGGACCAAGTGAAGTGCATCAAATGAGGAGGGGTACATAAGCATTGTACTGGGTGATTTAGAACTCTCCAGGAGTCGTTGTGACTTTGGGTATTTTAGGCGGATTAGAGTTGATGAGGTTGAGGGGGATATGCATAAGATGAGCAGGGGCAAAATGATCGGACCGGATGAAATCCCGGTGGAGTTTTGGAAAAGTGCGGGCAAGGCGGGCTTGGAGAGGCTCACTAAGTTATTTAATGTCATTTTTAGAATGAAGAAGATTCCTAAGAGTGGAGATGGAGCATGATGGTTCCTTTATGCAAGAACAAGGGTGATATCCAAAATTGCAATAACTATCGGGGTATCAAGCTACTTAGCCATACTATGAAAGTCTGGGAGAGAGTGGTAGAGCTAAGAGTGAGAGGAGTGTGTCTATTTTTGACAACCAGTTCGGGTTTATGCCGGGGCGTTCGACTACAGAAGCCATCCACCTTGTTAGGAGATTGATGGAGCAGTATAGGGAGAGGAATAATGACTTGTATATGGTATTCATCGACTTAGAAAAGGCGTACGATAAAGTCCTGAGGGAGGTTTTGTGGAGATGTTTGGAGGCTAGATGTGTATATGTTGCCTACGTTAGGGTGATTAAGGACATATATGATGGATTAAAGACCCGAGTGAGGATGGTGGGTGGGGACTCGAACCATTTTTCGGTCATGATGGAGTTGCATCAAGGGTCGGCAATCAGCCCTTTTCTGTTTGCCCTAGCGATGGACATACTGACATGCCATATCCAAGGGAAGGTGCGTAAATGATATTGTATTGATTGACGAGATGCGAGGTGGTGTGAAAGCATAGTTAGAGGTATAGAGGTAGGCTCTGGAGTCTAAAGGTTCCAAGTTGAGCGGGACCAAGACAGAATACTTGGAGCATAAGTTCAATGATAAGACTCATAGAGAGGAAGGGGAGGTGAGGCTGGACTCACAGGCAGGTCATCCCTAAGAGAGGAAGTTTTAAGTACCTTGGGTCTATTATTCTGGGGGATAGGATGATTTATGAAGATGTCACACATCGTATTGGAGCGGGGTGGATGAAATGGAGACCCGCTTCCGGTGTTTTGTGTGAAAAGAGTGTTGTCCAGTCAAGTTCGCTCATGTCTAGACGATGAAGGTAGAAGAGATAAGGATGTTAATATGGATGTGTGGGCTTACCGGGTTAGATAGGATTAGGAATGAGGTTATTCACGACAAGGTGGGTGTGGCCCCTATTGAGGAAAAGATGCGGGAATCGCGGCTTAGGTGGTTTGGTTATGTGAGGAAGAGGAGCATAGATGCCCTAGTGATGAGGTGTGAGAGGTTGACATTAGAGATCCTACAGAGAGGTTGACATTAGAGGGCCTATAGAGAGGTAGAGGTAGGCCGAAGAAGAGGTGAAAAGAGGTTATTAAGCAAGATATGGGGAAGCTTCAGCTACCTGAGGACATGACCCTTGATAGGAAGGGATGGAAGTCGAGGATTAGGGTAGTAGAGTAGGTAGTCTAGAGTGTTCATAACACTAGTATTGACACGTAGTCTCCTTTTCTGTTGGTAGTCGGTTTTTATGACTTACCATTATTTTTTTCATTATTGATCATCTTACTATCTTGTTGTTTTTATTCTACTTTTATATGGCTTTTTGGTGTTGTCCCTTCTTGTTTATATTTTTATTAATGTGGTGTTTATGCTTTCTTGAGCCGAGGGTCTATTGGAAACAACCTCTCTATCCTCACAAGGTAGGGATAAAGTCTACGTACACACTATCCTCCTCAGACCTCACGAAATGGGATAATACCGGGTATGTTGTTGTTGTGTGCAAGTTATTGAGAATTATTGGTTGTTCTCCAATACCATGGCTTTCTACCTCAAGAGGATTAATCATAAATGTTGGGGATCCAATATCGAGATGTCTTATCTCTGACTTTGTCCAAATCTCTTGTGGGAGCTGCAAGTGTTTATCTATTGATACACGAAGAATTATGATTTGTAGATTTCATAGGTCAGTGAAGGAGCTTCGTGTATGTATGCAACAACATATCTCAAATGCACAAGCCGAATTCCTAAACTACTTGCCTGAACCAAAAGCACAATGTGCATCTGTCACGACCTCAAAATCAATCCGGTGGTGATGAAGCCTATCATGGAACTAGGCCAGCCGACACAAACCCAAAATCAATCAATATTTTTATTCTTAGGATAAAATATAAGCTATTTATAATAAACCTTTAAAAATATTTAAAACAAAACAACAGTGCGGAAAGAAAGCCCGACATCAGGGTGTCACTAGTCATGAGCATCTACTACAACTGTCTGACAACATCAAGGCCAACATGGCAGGGAAAATCACTGATTACAACTAAGGGAGAATAAGGAGGGAGGAAAGCAGGGCTGCGATCGCCAGGCAGCTACTTTGCTAGCTCCGATGAACCTGCCATTGAGTGATCAACACCCGCTACCGGGTTCAGAAATACTTGAATCTGCACATAAGGTGCATAGAGTAATGTGAGTACGTCAACTTAATAAGTAATAAAAGTAAATAAAGACTGAGCAGTAAGAAAATATATAATCCACACTATAACACCATTATAAGTACAATATGTTTCCAAGACAGTATATAAATCAAATCATCTCGTTAAAAATCCAAATTCAGTAAAAATCCTTTGAAAACGTCTTTCAACAATTTTTCAAACGAAGTGATAAAATAGTGAGTAAAAATGGAGAAAACATAATCAGCCCCTCAGGAAAAGCTCACTCGTATACAGCCCTTTGGGCAACATAAATCACAAACGGCCCTTTGGGCAAGACATGTATCATAAACCGCCCCTCTAGCATAACATCAATCAGAACCAGCCCCTCGGGCTACCTCACAGTCACTCGAAATCAGTCCCTCGGGCACAACATGAATCAAGATCAACCCCTCGGGCAACATCATATGACTCACTCTGGGTACCCGCGCTCACTAGGGGGTGTTCAGACTCCAGAGGGGCTTCTATAGCCCAAGCTCTATAACAAGCCATCTCGTGGCATAAATCAATCAGCCCCTCTGCCTCATAACAACAAGCCACCTCGTGGCATAAATCAATCAGACCCTCGGCCTCACAATATCATGAATCAGTAACAACCTGCTGCGGCATGTAGCCCGATCCCATAATATCCTCACAACACAGGCCCTGGCCTCACTCAGTCAGAAACTCTCAAGCCACTCGGGCTAACAGTAAAATAGTGCGTTCAGCCCAAAATATCATTTATAGTATCAAAATTGAGTAAATAAGGCTGAGTTATGAAATCAGTAAAACACAGCATGACCGAATACAAATATTAAGTCAAAACAGTAAGGAAAAATCCCTCAAGGGTCCCAACAGTTGGTACGAGGTCCAAATATGGCATTCAGCCCAAAACATAGTAATACTTTCCAAAACCAGAATAGTATCAAATAGTTTTTAATCAAATACGTAACTTAATAGCCGTACGGGACGGACCAAGTCATAATCCTCAACGGTGCACGCCACCACGCTCCTCATCTAGCGTGTGTGTCACCTCAAAGTAGTGAAACGATGTGAAATCTGGGGTTTCATACCCTCAAGACTAGATTTACAATCATTACTTACCCCAAATCGGACGAAAATCTACACCGCGATGCTCTTGCCTCTCGACTCACCCTCAAATCACCCCGAATCTATCCAAAATCAAAATCATATCATCAATACATGCCAAAGGAACAAAACCCACATGAAAATTATCAAATTAGACCCAAAATCCCGAATTTGCTCAAACCTGGCCCCAGGGCCCACGTCTCGGAATCCAACAAAATCGCAAAACTAGAAACTCCTTTCACTCCCGAGTCTATACATACCAAAATCATGAAAATCGGACCTCAAATGGACCCTCAAATCCGCAATTTAAACTCTCCAATTTCAAGCCCTAATCTCCCAATTTTTCACCCCTAATCTCTTCAATTTCCATGTTTAATAGACTAAAATTCACCATAGATACGAGTATTAAGTTTAAAAACCGTACCTCAACAAGAATCCCCTTGATTTCCTCTTCAAAACCCTCCAAAAACTTCAATCCCGACTTCAAAAATGGTGGAATGGGGTAAATTTCGTGAAGCAGAACTTATATACTTTTTGCTTAGTGATTTCTGCATCTGCGGACAAAATTTCGCACCTGCGGGCCGCTTTTGTGCCCAAAAAACCGCACCTGCGGAATTCACTTAACTCCTCAGACACCGCACTTGCGACCCAGGTCTCGCACATGCGGTCTCGCAGATGCGGTCCAGCCTTCCGCTCCTGCGACCAAATGTCGCTTCTGCGATCTCCTTTCCGCTTTTGCGGCTCGCACATGCGGTCCCCAATCCGCAGGTGCGGTTATGACAGAAAACAGCAGCTGAAGCTGCTCAATTACAATTCCAATCTTTCCGACAACCTTCCGAATTCATCCGGAGCCCCCCGGGACCTCAACCAAAAATACGAACAAGTCATATACCACTATTCAAACTTATTCCAACCTTTGGAACACTCAAAAACAACATCGAAACATCAAATCACCCTCGGATTCAAGCCTAAGGATTTTCAAACTTCCGAATTCCGCAACCGATCCAAAAACTTATCAAACCTCATCCGAATGACCTGAAATTTTGCACATACATAACAAATGACACAACGGACCTACTACAATTTTTAAAAATTCCATTCTAACCCCGATATCAAGATTTCCGCTGCCGACCGAAAAACACCAAATTTCCAATTTCACCAATTCAAGCCTAATTCTACCACAGACCTCCAATTTACCTTCCGAACACGCTTCTAAGTCCAAAATCACCAAACGGAGCTAACCAAATCATAAAAATTCAATTCTGAGATCGAATACTAAAAAGTTAAGACTGGGTCAAACATTTAAATTTTAAACGTTCAAGCTGAGAATCATTCTTCATATCTATTCCAATTAATCTGAAAACCAAAACCGACGATTTACATAAGTCATAATACATCATACGAGACTAGTAATGCCCGAGAACTAGCGAGCGAAATGCAAATGCTCAAAACGACCGGTTACAATATCATGTATGACAAGAGGGAAATCACAGATCTTGAGAAGGAACAGACAAAGGGTTATCACGAGTAATACTTCAAACTTGAAAATAACAATTCACTAATTTATATATTTCCTAACAAAATGCTTGTTGATGTGTGGTATTTTTAAAATTATTCATTCTCCTTTCAAGTTGAAAATCATTAGCACACTTGCGAAAGTCCCTAGGAAATGAAAATTACAAATCATATCCCAGTTTCATTGAAGCAGCATTGTTACTAAATATGAAACACTGATGCTGTAGTTTGGGTTGATCCACTCATTTGCTTAATAACACTCATATGCAAAAACCTATCTGATTTTGATGTCTTTTAGCTTTGTACTAGAGTTGGATGCCTGTGCGTGAAGCACGAGCCCAACAACTTAATGTAGAATGTATTACTATTCATTTACTGAATATGCTAACTTTCAAAAGCAAAATACTATTTGTATGTACAATATCTACACATCTACCAAACAGTGAAGGTATATTACATAAAGTACATCTCCGTCTTATCGATGATCCTTGTGATCTATCTATAAAAGAAAAAGGTGTCCACTCTCTGAGTGCATCTGGACTGTATAATTTTTGAGAGATCTTTCTGGGTATTCTTCATAGTAGTATTTGATTTGAGTAGTAGCAGCTCCATATTAAAGAATAAGATGATGCGTTCAGATTGTCATCAGCTAACGTTTGCTTAATATCGCTTCAAGTTCTTGGTCAGAGGTTGGGTTTGTGAAACTCTGGCAAGGAAATTTCTTAAATACTTATTATGTTATTGTATTTTTAGGAAATTCATGTACCGCACATGGACCTCCTGATTTGCTCAATATTCCCAACTTTACACGACGAATACTATGTGATAAAACAATACCAAATCCAAAAGACTGTTTCAAAATAGGTAAAAATCGATAAACAAATTACGCAACAGTCGGTTTTATTAATTGAAAAACCGACAAAAACGAATTACCAAAATTTACTAAAAGATCTAAGCAGATCCATAAATAAGCCGATCCATAGGAATTTAAACCGAAAGGGAACAGCGAAGAATAACAGAGCTAAACTTATTTCCCAAAACAAGAAAAATGAGAGAAATATGAAAAAAGATAAAGGCAGTTACTAACGGATAACTGTTACAATATTGGCCACAGGGAGTTGCTTCTAAAACAAAAATATTTCAATAAGAAGGAAATAACATTGATGCAACTAATGTGTTTGGTGAAATTCCCCAGTGAAAGGAAGGTAGTTCCAGCAAGTTTGTTAACCTCTTCTTTGTGATCGATCAGTCTCTTCGCATAGTAATGGACACTGATCACACTAATCCTCCTAATCAGGGGCGGACCCAGAATTTTTATGCTACGGGAGCAATTATTTTGCTCAACCAATACCTCCTAAAGGCTTGTGGTGTTCAGGGTGCCAACTGCTTTAAATTAACCATTTTCAAGATATATATGTGTATATATGTAGAATTTGGGCGGAAGTTTATGGGGTCCAGTGACCCCTCACCCATACGCATGGGTCCGTCTCTGCTCCTAATTCTGTTCTCATACTACTCTCAACATTTTATATCCTATATATAAAAGTATATATAGTTGACTAAAAACTGTTTCACAATTAGTTGAGTTGGATTTTCTTTGAATTTAGCACAGTTGTTTACTTGAAATTTAGAATTATTTTCACAATAATTAGCTTTTGCCCCGAGATTAAGGAAAAAGAATACTGAACCGAAAAAAGGATCATCTTCTTCTTTAGAGTATTATGTTTTCTAAACTCTACAAAATTAATTTAGTGAAAAAGAACCTCTTGTGGCAGAAAGTGGAGAAGATTTTGAAATATTATGTTTTATGCATTATACATAGTTTCTCAATACAAAGACAAAAGCAACTTCCACCTTAAATTGCGTTTACTATTCTTTTTTATAGTAGTGCAAATATTTTCATTACCAGGGTGTTACTTGATCTTATATGTCACTTTGGATCTTTGACTTTTATTTTTAGTAGCATTTCGTGATACATTATAATTATTTAGCTCTTTATAGTGTTATTATTTTTGCTATTTTCATTAGACTTTCCCGTATTCATTATCTGGCTGCCATATACTAATCTGAATTTTGCATCTTAATTTATTTGCTATGCGCGTGTATCACTTTGCGGCATAACTAACTTTAGGCACAGCAAAAAGGGGTGTAATATCCTTTAAAATCTCTCTAGAAGTAAAAGCCTTGGACTTCTATTTATATCTAGACGTGATGGGTACTAACGTTATTTCACTTAAGCTCAACTAATCAAATTCAGATTTTTAGTTTGAAAAACTATATGCATGTTGATAGTTGAATTGACTATGTACTTGGATTAAATCTCATCTTGCTTTTCAATTCTTATGTATTTGGAGAAGATGTTGGTTATGGTGGTGTCTGTCCTTTCATTATTGGATTGGCTGACCGATTTGGAAATCAAAGGTTTCTAGACACTCTTTTATGTGAGCAGGAGCATGAATTTGTCATATTCTAGCTCGATTTTTGTCTTCTACATCAACTATCAAGTTCCTATGATCATATTAAGAAATGTGACGAAAGATTTATTTAATACATCAATCTAATTTGGTGCATAACATCATGTCCTATTTTACTTTAAATCACTTTGCTGTATCAAACAGTGCATTGACTAATTGATTTTTGATGCACATTGCATTGTTGAATTTGCAATCAGTCTGGCAGCAAAGGCCAACAACTTAGCTCTCAGAACCGAAGGCTACCCCATACCACTACTTGCTTTTAGAGTTGATCCATAGTTGAATTTGAGGGTGACAGAGGTGGTGGCTGCTAACATACTATAAAGTTGACAGTAGATTTACGAGCCTATCAATTAATGTTTAATTAAGCTAACTGGTGTAGCTAATAGATTGTTAATATGATATAGCGGAACACATTGCTAATAGATAGTTTTACATATTGAGAAATGTCTGCCATAGCTTTAGTTATTCATATTTCAATAAATGAGAAACTTATTCTTGGATCTTCTCTCTAAAAGAAAAAAATCACAATTCACACGCTTTGTTGCTATGGATATAGTGAAGTCAATTACAAAATTCTCTACTTCTATTCCAGGTCAGGAAACAATTTTGCAGGTACTATTCTTGCATAATGAACTTTCTTTCTGGTTGGGAGCAAGTGAACCCTGTAGGAATTTAGAAAAAATCCTTCTCTTATTCACTGTCTAATATTCTGTACAATGTATCTATTTATACAAGTATTCAATAAATAAAAAATATAAGCTATAACTATACTAGTTACAAGTGTCTAGTTTTTTTATTTGTTGTCCTAGTCATAAGTGCACATAATGTGTACAGATATTACATAGTTGTAAAGTGCATACATAGTTATAAAGTGCATTTAGATATGATTATGCTCGAAGGATTAAGTGTCTTTCAGCTGTATCCAATTATGCTAAATAGATTGGACCGGATCTGTAACAATAGGACCAGACTTGTATTTGTATTGGGCCTTCACTTTGTTGTTCTGTATACTGGCCCAGTTGGCCCAGAACTTTGTTATACCCAATTCATTTGGGTCTTCAGCTGAATACTTGTTGGGTCTTGTTATCTTGTAGACCTATTGCACACAGTACCTGTCTCTCTCTTTCTTCTTCTTCGACTATATCGTCTCATTCATATCCAAAATTGGGTTCAGGGTTCTTTGGTACACGATTACAGTCCAACATTCCAACACCCCCCTCAAGTTGGAGGGGTGAGAAATCAATCCCAACTTGGAAGCGATCGCACCGTGTAGAGGTCCAGAAAGAGGTTTGGTGAAGACATAGGCTAACTGGAATTTTGAAGGAACAAAGGATAAGGAGATCAGTCCGGCGAGGTACTGTTGATGGACGAAGTGACAATCGATTTTCACGTGTTTTGTTCGTTCGTGGAAGACAGAGTTTTTTGCTATGTGAATAGAGGCCTGGCTATCTGAATGTAGAGAAACTGGTAAGCTTGGGGAAAATGAGAGATCTGTGAGAAGGCGTACAAGCCATGTTAGTTCAGCAACGACCTTCTTCATAGAACGGTACTCGGCCTCGGCAGAAGAGAGTGAGATTGAAGATTGTTTCTTTGATTTCCATGAAATAGGAGAGCCGTCGAGATTGATATAGAAGCCACTAACTGAACGACAAGATTCCGGACAAGACCCCCAATCCGAGTCACAAAAATCCATTAATGAAAAAGAGGGGTCTGATTTCATAAAGAGCCCAACTCTGGGTGAATATAGCAAATATCTTAGCCAATGTAGCCCAGCATCAAAATAAGGTCAACGTGGGCTTTGCATATATTGGCTCAGATGCTGAACTGCAAATGAGAGGTCAGGGCGAGTATGGGTTAAAAAATTGAGTTTGCCCAAGAGTCGCCTGTAGATGGTTGGATCGTGAAGAGGTTCACCAACATCGGCTCGAAGCTTGCAACTAGGATCTAGCGGAGAGGAAGCTGGTCGTGAACCGAGAACACCAAACTCAGAAAGAAGCTCTAAGGTGAACTTTCTTTGACTGATAATTAGTCCCTGTTTTTCTATTATTATTTTCATTCTGAGAAAATAATTAGCTTCTCCAAGATCTTTGATTTTGAATTCGGAATTGAGGAAATCCTTTAGATTAGAAAGTTCTGTAGGGTTGTCACCTGTGAGAAGTATGTCATCTACATAAACAACCACAATAGAAATTCCAGAAGTTGTCTTTTTGAAAAATAAAGAATAGTTATTAAGAGAATGGGAATAGCCTTTAAAATTGAGCGCACCAGTGAGTCTTGTGTACCACTGTCGTGAAGCCTGTTTGAGTCTATATAAGGACTTTTTTAATCTGCACACATGATTAGTAGAAGGTGAAACCATACCTGGTGAAAATCTCATGTATACTTCTTCCTGTAGATCACCATGAAGAAAAGCGTTATTGACATCTAATTGAAATAATTTCCAATGCATTTTGACTGCAATGGCTAAAATGCATCTAACAGTAGTCATTTTCACCACTGGACTAAAAGTCTCATTGTAGTCTATTCCTTCCCTTTGTATGTCTCCTCGTATAACTAGTCGAGCTTTGAATCTTTCAATACGTCCATCGGATTTATATTTAACCTTATAGATACATTTACAAGGTAAAGGTTTCTTGCCTTTTGGTAGTTCAACCACTTCCCAAGTTTGGTTGGTCTCCAAGGCTTGAAGTTCTTTTGCCATTGCATCCTGCCAACTGGGATGTAAAACTGCTTGAGAGAAACTTGTAGGTTCAATGATATGAGAGATAGAGTTTAGAAGAGATTGACTGGATGGAGAGAGGTCAGTGAAAGTCATAGTAGTAGGTGAGCCCGGTATTGCAAAGCAAGACTTGGTTAGATCAGTCAAATATACGACATTGCATACATAATATGTCAGATAAGATGGTGGATTATGTTCCCTAGTAGATCTCCTTAGTTCAGGTTGAAGAGGAATAGAAGATGGAGATGAATTGGACCTAGATGTAGGAGATAAAGTAGGAGCTGTTCTAGGTGATGTTATGAATAGAGGGGCAGGAGGATTAGATCTGATTCTGAAGAAGGTTGGTTATCAGACTAAGGGAAAGGATGAGTTTGGTCTTGTATAGTGGAAAATTCTTTAGGATAAATGGGAGGTTCAAGCGAAAGAGAGGAAAAGGGGAATATATCCTCATAAAAAAAAAAATTCTAGAGATAAAAATGGTTTTAGATTTAAGATCCAATAGTTTGTATCCTTTCTTCCCAAAAGGATATCCTAAAAAACACACTTTACTGATCTAGATTCAAGTGTTGGCCTGTGATGAGGTAGAGTAGAGTTATAACATAGACAACCAAAACATCTTAGAAAAGCATAAGCTGGAACTTTCCCAAAAAGAATTTCAAAAGGAGTTTTAAAATCAAGAACTCTAGAGGGAAAACAATTTATTAAAAAAATAGCAGTTAACAAACAATCACCTAATACATAGTGGGGAGATTAGATTGGAATAATAGAGCCCTACATGTTTCTAGAAGATGTTTATGTTTTCGTTCAACCACTCCATTTTGTTGTGGTGTAGCAACACAAGATGTTTGATGAAGGATTCAATTAGAAGAGAAAAAACTTGAAATAATGGATCCTGAACCTAATTCCAAAGCATTATCTGAACGAATAATTTTAACTTAAGTTGCAAATTGTCTTTCTACCATTGCTAGAAAGGATTTCAAAACTGGAAAAGCATTGCTTTTTGTTCTTAAAAGATAAGTCCAAGTTCCCCTACTATAGTCATCTACTATGGTCAAGAAATATTTTAATCATCATGAGTTGGGATCTTGTAAGGTCTCCAAGTATCGACATGAATTAGTTGAAAAATTGAATTTGTGTTGACATTGCTTGACTGAAAAGGCAATTTCACCTGGCTAGCTTGACAACATATATCATAAGGATGATTAAACTTGACAAGAGAAGAAAATTGAAAACTGGTTATATTTTGCATACTGGACAGAGGCATATGCCCCAACCTTTTGTGTCACAGGCTTACATTAGAGTTGATCCTAGCAGAACAAGAGAGAGACAATGTCTTTCTTGAGGTTGTTACAAGTTGAATAAGACTGAAAAATTGATTGATTTCCATAAACTAGGCCAGAACTTAGAGAAGTTGGATTAAGCAGATATAGACCTTCCTTGACTTCACCAACTACCACTGGCCTCTTCAGTGAAGGGCCCTGTAAGAATGTGCCAAAAAATGAGAAGAGCAAGGTACAAGTGAGTTGTTTAGTGAGTTTGTGAACTAAAATTAGATTAAACCTGAAATCTGGAACATATAACACATTGTTTAGGATTAAATCTGGCAGAACATGCACACTACCAACTTGACTGACCTTAACTCTGTATGAATTTGGGAGATTCACGTATAAAGATTTTCTTAGAGGTTTCACATTTAATAAAATAGAATAATCAAAAGTCATATGTTCTGAAGCTCCTGAATCTATTATCCAGGAGGTAGAGTTCATGTAAGGAAGACAAGAAAGACAATATAGATTAGGGGTATTGATTATTTTACCAGCACAGTTGGCACTAGCATTTGCATCAGAAAATTACTCACCCTGTTCACCAACCTTCACCTACTGAAGAAGTTGGTAAAGCTGACTGAATTGCTCTTGAGTGATGACTTTCTCTGCTGCATTTCCTTCTATTGTGTTGACTGATTGACTTGTGTTTCTTCATGCATGAGTGCTGCATTGATGTGAGGTCCTCCTTGATACCTTTTGGATTTGGTAAACTTGAAGGTGGAGGGAAAAACAACGATTCTATAGAATTTATCAATGGAATGTTCGGTCTTCTTGCAATAGTTGCACACCAGGTTATTCTTCTTTCCTTCAAGATTTGCTTTCAGCTTTCCTTCTCCATTAACATATTTCTAAAAATAGGTTGCTTGATTTTGTGCCAGAAAAGCAGTCTCAACTGGGTTTTGTGCAACATCAATTTATCTTTGCTTCTCATCTTGAATGAGAAGAGAATAGGCTTGATTGATACTTGGAAGAGGGGTAAGCATCAGAATATTACTCCTTACAGCTGTGTATGCATCATTAAGTCCTATGAGAAATTGGATTAGCCTACCATCTTGAAAAGACTTTAAAGCTCTTGACTTTCCTCCACAATTACATTCACAGGTGCAGTGCACACAACTATTCAAGGTATCTAACTCATCCCAAATATTTTTTACCTTTGTATAGTATCCTGCTATATCAGAGATCCCTTGCACTAGGTCACTCAACTCCTTTTGCAATTGATAAAGTTGAGCACCATTGCATTGTCCGAATCTAACCTCAAGTTCTTTCCAAATTGCATTTGCAGTTTTTGAATAAAGGACACTTTCAGCTATGTCCTTAGATAGAGAATTCAAGATCCACGATATAACCATATCATTGCAACGATTCCACGGCTTGAAGTCAGTAGAAGAAGCATCAGGTTCATAATATGTTCCATCAATAAAACCAAGCTTATTCTTGGCAGAGAGTCCAATGACTATGGCTCTACGCCATCCTCCATATCCCTTCCCATTAAATACTGAGTTGACAAGAATCATTCCTGGTGAGTCTGATGGATGAAGGTAATAGAGGTGAGTGGAATCCACAGTAGCTGGTTGAGTAATTGTGCGAGCTGAAAAAACGTTTGAAGAATCATTTGTGGAATTTGGTGCCATTTTAAAGAGGAAGAGAAGGCTGGGAAAAAAATGTAGGTTGGGTTTCAGATAGCTACTGCTTTGATACCATGTAGGAATTTAAAAAAAAATCATTCTCTCATTCACTGTCTAATATTCTGTACAATGTATCTATTTATACAAATATTTATTAAATAAAAAATATAAGCTACATCTATACTAGTTACAAGTGTCTAATTTTTTTATTTGTTGTCCTAGTCATAAGTGCACATAATGTGTACAGATATTACATAGTTGTAAAGTGCATATATAGTTATAAAGTGCATTTAGATATGATTATGCTCGAAGGATTAAGTGTCTTTCAGTTGTATCCAATTATGCTAAATAGATTGGACCGGATCTGTAACAATAGGACCAGACTTGTATTTGTATTGGGCCTTCACTTTGTTGTTCTGTATACTGGCCCAGTTGGCCCAGAACTTTGTTATACCCAATGCATTTTCAGTTGAATACTTGTTGGGTCTTGTTATCTTTTAGACCTATTGCACACGGTACTTGTCTCTCTCTTTCTTCTTCTTCTTCGACTGTATCGTCTCCTTCATATCCAAAATTAGGTTTAGGATTCTTTGATACACGATTCCGGTCCAACATTCCAACAAACCCGATTTGGAATTGCCGATTGTTTGGCAATCAGAGTATTTTCATCTATTCCATTTGGATGTTATAAAATTGTACATTTCCCTCACTATAAAGATCAGTATTTAGTTGGTTTTTAAATTAATATAACAGTTTTCTTAAGGAATGATGGAGGCTAACTACTAAGCTAGGGACGTATAGTGCTTGTGATCATAGAATGATTATAGTGTGCTTTTTTATGTGCTAGAATATAAAACATTACCTATATCTATTGCATATTTTATCTTATGATAGTTGACTATATTTTTGGTGAATTGAACTAGAGACATGCAGTGTTCTTATGCCATTTTTGTATATATTTTGCAGAAAAGTCTCATATTATGTACGTATCGTGCAGAAGATATTTTGTTGGCTTACTTTGATTAATTTTGGAGGAGTGTCTCTATTAGCACAAGAGAACTTGCTAAAACGATTTAGCTCAATGCGTAGTTGGTAGATCGATCGACATTTACATATTCGTACTAATGATATTATAGTGGGTTGAAATTGTCTGATTCATTTGATTAACTTCAGTGGGTTGAAGCTGGGTGATTCATTTGATCTTCCTGCTTTGGGTGGTTATTTCTAACATATAGATAAATTTGTTAAGATATGTGTTGATATCGTGAAGGGAAGCCTTGACGTAATTAGTAAAGTTGTTGTCATGTGACCAGGAGGTCATGGGTTCGAGCCGTGAAAATAACCTTTTACTGAAATGCAGAGTAGGACTGCATATAATAGACCATGTTATCCGGCCCTTCAACGGACCCTACATATATACGTATCGATCAGTTCTGAAGTTTTGTATCCTTATTAGTAAAAGCAATAACAATGTTGATTCATCCTTTCTAAAACTTTCATGTTGAATTCTTAGCTTTGATCAAGTTAGAACTTCTTCTGAATTATCTCGTGCACGAATCATATTTCATACCAGTCGTTTTGAGCTCTAGCATGTCATTCGGCGATTTGAAACCTTCAGTTGCTTCAATTCATGTATTATGACTTGCACGTGCAGTCGGATTTGAATTTCGGGAAATTCGAAGTTGATTTGGAAGGAAAATTCTCAATTCGGATATTTTAAGTTGGAAGAGTTGACCAAAGTTTTACTATTGAGTGAACCACCTCGGAATTGAGATTTTAAGGTTCCTATGGATTCGTAAGGTAATTTCAGACTTGAGCATATGTTCGGGTTGAGTATCGGATGTTCCGAAAGCGTTTCGGCGCTTAACAATGGAAGTTTATATTTTGAAGGTTTTGAAATTTGCTAAGTTTGACTTAGAGTGTACTTCGACTTTATCGGACTCCAGGAGGTGTTTTGGGACCTCTGATAGATTCATTTTATTAATTGGAACTTGTGTGTGAAGTTTAGTCATGATCCGGAATGTCTAAATGTGATTAGGACACGTTCGGCGAAGTTTGAAGGTTTGAAAGTTAAAAGAAGGATTTCGATCGTCGATTTGTGGTTTTGATGTTATTCGTGGTGTTTGGAGACTTTGGATGAGTTTGGATAAGGTATTGGAACTTGTTGGTGCGACTTGATGGGGTCCGAGAGCCTCAAGTGTGTTTCAGGGTAGTTTCAGACCATTTTTTCTTATTTTGCAACTGTTGATTTCTGGTGTTCTTGGTGTGCATCGCGGTCGCGTAAAGTGTGCCACGACCGCGAAGAGTAACCTAGAGCTGGAAAGTATTTGTTCATCATGGTCGCGGTACTTTTTAGTCATCGTGGAAAGTAATTTGCTGGGGACTAAAATGTTGGCCTTCGCGTTCATGAAATTTGGCTCGCATTCGCATAGGCTTGGTAGGTTATGAAATGCGATCATGGAAGGACACCGCGTTCATGACGAAGGAAGGGGGCTAAGGGTCCTGGCAGGCATTAAGCCTTCACTTACATAAAGGGCAAGGATCAGGAGGTATCGCGAACGTGACCTGGAGATGTAACGACCCGACCAGTCATTTTGTGTATTTGCGCCCCGTTTCTCCTTTTGATACTTCACACATGTGTAATTTTGGTTTTATGACTTACGGGGTTAATTGGTTTCGTTACGGGAAGGTTTCGAGGTTACTTAGACCCTTTTGGTTCTTGGCTTAGAATCTTAAGTTAGAAATGTTGACCAAACTTTGACTTTTGTGAAAATGACCCCAGAACGATATTTTGATGGCTCCGATAGGTTCGTATCGTGATTTTTGGACTTGGGCGTATGCCCAAAATCGAATTTGGAGGTCCGTAGATTGTTTGTATTATTTTTATCAAAAATTGGTAATTTGAGCTTCAAAAGTTTGATTGTAGGTTGACTTTTGGCTATTGGGTTCAGAATTTGTTTATGGGACTTGGAATAGGTCCGTTATGCTATTTAGAACTTGTCTGCAAAATTTGATATCATTTGGAGTTGATTTGATAGGACTCAAACGCTTAGTTGCAATTCTAGAAGTTCTTGAAATTTACATTGAAATTAATGTATTTTGGTATCCGATTAGTAGTTCTAGATGTTGTTTTTGTGTTTTGATCAGGCGAGCGAGTTTGTATGGTCTTTTTAGACTTTTGTTTATGTTTGGTTTGGAGCCCCGAGGGCTCGGATGAGTTTCAGACGTGATTCAGAATGGTTTTGAACTAAATATAATCTGCTGGTGTACTGATGCCTCTAGTGTCACAATTGCCAACACCAAATCGCAATTACGACCTTAGCAGGGGGTCTCAGGTATCGCAATTGCGATGCCTGGGTAGCAATTGCAAAGAAGACTTGGGATGGGGTAGTTTCGCATTTGCGATACTGTCGCATTTGCGAAGGGAGCAGGGTTAGCATTTGTGAACCCACTATCGCATTTGTGAAGTTCCCCTTAAGTCTGTCAGTGCCGCAATTGCGAGAAGTTCTTCTCAATTGCGAGGGTTCGCAATTGCGAACCCATTGTCGCAATTGCGATGTCTACAACTGAACAAAAGATAGAAAAGTCGGGATTTAGGTCTCATTTCTCACATTTTAGAGCCCTAGACTCGGTATGAGGCATTTTGGAGAGGAGATTTTCATCTACAAATATTGGGTAACTGATTCTAAACAATTTCAAACTATATTTCATGATTATATCTTAGATTTAACATCAAATTTATGTGAATCAAAGAGGAAAAATTGGGAGATTTTGTCAAGTTTTTGAAAAATAAAGAATTGAGTTTTGAGAGATGATTTGGACTCTGATTTGAAAACTAATCATATATATGGACTCGTAGGGTTATGGTTAGTCAAAATCTACCCTTGGACCCGAGTTTTGACCGGGCAGGCCTAAGATTGACTTCTATTGACTTTTAGGAAAAGGTGTAAAGACCATAGCTTTATTTATTGTAATTGATTTCTGTAACGACCCGGATGGTCGTTTTGAGAATTGTAGCCTTGTTCCCTCATTTCCTGCTCTTTTTGTGTTCTACACCTGTATTATGGCTTATCGGGCTAGTCGGTTCGGGACCAGAGTGATTTCGGAGTGATTGCGACACATACTCTCTTGATTGAAAGTTTGAGTTGGAAAAGTCGATCGGGTGTCAACTTATGTGTAAACGACCTAGGATTTGGATTTTGATGGTTCCGTTAGCTCCGTTAGGTGATTTTGGACTTAGGAGCGTGTCCAAATTATGTTTTGGAGGTCCGTAGTAGAATTACGCTTGAATTGGCAAAAGTTGAAATTTTAAAAAGTTTGACCGGGAGTGGAATTTTTAATATCGGGGTCGGATTGCATTTCTGAAAGTTGAAGTAGGTTCGTGGTGTCATTTATGACTTGCGTGCAAAATTTGAGTTCAATCGGACGTGATTTGATAAGTTTTGGCGCCGATTGTAGAATTTGAAAATTTCAAAGTTCATTAAGCTTGAATCTGTGTGTAATTCGTGTTTTTGATATTGTTTGAGGTGATTTGAGGATTCGACTAAGTTCGTATGATGTTTTGGGACTTGTTAGTATGTTTGCTTGAGGTTCCGAGCGCCTCGGGTGAGTTTTGGGTGGTTAACAGATCATTTTTGGCCTTTGAGTGATAGTTGATGTCTGCTGCTGCATTTCTTCTGGTTTCCTTATACGCGATCGCATGAGTGGGTCCGTGATCACGTAGATCTACTGAGGGCAGCTAGGGAATTGTTCTATGCGATCATCAGTGGAGGCACGCGATCGCGGAGGTTGGTGAGTCTGGTCATCGCGGACGCGAGGAAAGGTCTGCATTCGCATAGAGTACTGGGCCAGGAGCTGGAATTAGGTGATTCCTCTATGCGATCGCATAGTTATGGACGCGATCGCATAGCTTGGGTTAGTCAGTTGTATGCGATTGCAGAGCTTTTACGCGTTCGCGTAGGTTAATAGTGTGGGGTAGTCTGTTTTGTGCTTCGCGATCGCGAGGCTATTTCCGTGATCGCGAAGAAGGAAAACTGGGCAGACAATATTAATTTCAAACACGAGGGTTTGAAACCATTTTTCATATTTTGAGCTAGAGACCACGGATTTGGGTGATTCTAGAAGGGATTTTCATGGAGTTGATTGGGGTAAGTGATTCTTACTTAGTTTTGGTTAAATCCTATAAGATTTAGATAATTCCTTTTGTTTAATTGTCTTATTAATATTATTGGAATTGGATAGTTATTAGTTGGCTTACCTAGTGGGTTGGGTTAGGTGCCATCACGACTAGTGGATTTTGGGTCGTGATAGATTGGTATCAGAACTCTAGGTTCATAGGTTCTACAAGTCACGAGCAAGTGTCTAGTAGAGTCTTGCAGATCGATATGATAACGTCCATACCTATCTTCGAGAGGCTACAGGGCATTTAGGATATATTTCCCATCTTTCTTTCCTTATCGTGCGATATTGATTCAGCTCGAAGCGTAATACTTTGAATTCCTTCCATGCATTCGTATGCACACATGAGCGCTCGGTATCGGTTGTGCATTAACGACTTGTGATTCCATGGATGAGGTGTGAGATGTGATTTCAGTATGCTGATGAAGGGCCAGTCTGGAAGACTTGAGGTCGGGTTTTGATTGTAGCTTGAACATAGAGATGTTGATTGTGTGAGCATGTGCTTTTGGATTTATATGCTCGGTAGTGTCTCTATTAGTGGAATTTATGGTTGGATGGCTACGTGATGAGTATGATGTGACTGCGGGATGTGTTCATATGATTTGAATGTGACGAAAAGAGTTTGATTGAGATGTAAATTGGTGTTTGATTTTTGTTTTGATTTGACGTATAATCTCGAGTTATGGGTGTACTGAAGGATCTTTCATGTTGTTTGGTTGTAGAGTGAGGTAATGTTTTCAATGTCGTGCTATGAGTTCAGACTCAGGAAGATTAAGTGATTGCGTAATAGTTATGACTGTGGAAGGGAATAGAGAGATATCAATTTGAGGCAAAGCAGGTGGGTTACCTCCTGCGGGGTGTCCTGAGGTTTGTGTGATCCCTATGTTGTTGTGGAGAGTTCTCTTTTGCCAGTGAATTATATGAGTTGCAATTTGAGTTCGGATCGCTTATGAGAGATGGCTTGACAGCTACAAGGGCGTATGCAAGATTTGTAGATGATTTGAGATGATAGATGGTTTGAGTTTCACGAGCTTATGGAGGATTTAGTGGGATCTCATTGCGGTAGTCTGGCAGTAATAGAGTATGGACATCATGAGTTATTGTGTGTTTTGATCTATGGCTTTGAGCCAAGTGGGGGAGTCTATTATTGCTAAGTTGATTGCACAGCTGTGTTGTATTGGTTTCGGTTTGAGGTATACTTGTAAATAAGTTACATTCTGTAGAGGTGGAGATCGAGGATGACTCGAGTAAAGAAATTTCCGAATACAGGTTTTATTACACTCTATGAGTATATGGGAATCATGAAATAATTGAGTGGTTATTCTTGAAGGGTGTAATGTGCATGGAGTAGGAATTTGCTCGGTTTCTTAAGAGTGTGGGTTACTTCCTTGGGTGTTGGTGTGCTAATGGGGCACAACTTATTCGGTCCGTCTGGTCAGTTTAATTCAAATTTGAGCGAAGTGGAAGGCTCGAGAGGGTTCTAATGGGTTCAAGATATATATGTAGCAATTGAGAATTTTTCAGAATTTGTGTATGGCTAGAAGCTGAGATTTACATTGAATGGTGTCGAGACTCACGGTATTTCTATATATTTATGGATTCTACATTTCAGTATCAGGAAAGGGGAAATAAGCGGCTTTAGATTAATGGAAGGTCTCTTCAGAGTGGGTATATTAGTTGTGGTACTTTTGAGGTGCTTAAGAGGGAATTCGGCGGCTTATGAGCCTTAAAGTGGTGTGATTCCATGCTAGAGTTCGTGGGGCACGTTTGATTAAGGATCGTAGTGTTCTAGCAAGGAGAAGTATCAATTTGAAAGGCAATTCGAGAAGGACTCAGAGAATTAGGACAGCTTGATAGTGATCAACACAATAATAGATATAATCGATTCTTTGGGTGTTTATGATGTGGTGGGTTTCTACAGGTGCTTCGTGGCAATGCTCTTAGGTTTTGGCAGCTTGCGTGGCTTGATTAGGATAGAGAGATTTAGTTCTGATGGCTTGATTATGTGCAGATGAGTTTCGAAATGTTTTCAATGGTTACTACCTTGGTTCGAGGTGTATATTTCCTACCGATGTGTGGAACATGTTGCGAATAGGGATTTTCTCCTGGATGAGATCAAATGGAAGGTTTCTAACTGGTTAAGTATATAGTTTACTGTGACTCGGAGTGGATTATGAGATTTTTGTACTTTTTATACGATGGCATGGTATATGCGGTGTATTGTTTGGGATTGAGATTTGCATGAGCAATGTCACAGTGTATTCTTAGGTAGCATGGACGGTTTTAGATAACCAGGTGAATGATATTACTATTTGGTATGGCTTGATGAATGTAAACATTTCAGAAGGGGTAATGTTTTTTGATTTATGGATACTTCATTGGTATTGCGGCACTCCCATGGTTGATCGACTGTTGATATTCAAATTTTGCTATGTGGCATGGACGAATTATAGAAGTATTCCTCGTGGGATGATTGTGTATGAGAGATGTGTTTGACATTCGGGCGGTGGAGATGGGAACATATATGGTGATTCGTGTTCTATAAATTTGGAGACAGAGAGTTCTTAGGAGCAGATTGTATCATTGTTGTGGACTGTGAAGTCGTGGCCGAAGCTACCCAGATGATAATATGTGTTATGATTCAGTCATTGTGGAACATCGGAGGGTTATTTATCTATTTGTGGGTGACTAGAGCTGATTTGGGGGTCCATTGGAGGCCTAATTAGGATATGTATTCTACACCGAGTCAGCTTGATTGGCTCCATACTAGGGGTGTTCAAAATCGAACCGAAACCGAAAATTGAACCAAAATCTAAGCTTAATGGCTTATTGGTATCGGGTTAACGGTTTGACAGATGGGGAACAGTTTGAAATTTTTTCATTAACGGCTTATTGGTTTGGGGGCGGATTATTCAATTTTCTTAACGGATAATCCGTTAACCCGTTAAGAATATATATATATATATATATATATATATATATATATATATATATATAATATAAAATCCAATCCAAACGCCACCAGTTATATCATATCTCTATGTTCCGCACCCAATCCAAACACCACCAGTATCATAATCGGCCAAGCGTTACCATTGACCTTAAGTTTCGCTTAACTTACCAACTACTGTTTTATTTTAGTACCTTCTTCTTCTCCAGTAGTGCAAATTTGTCCTTCCTCCTTTGATGATCATCATTCTCTCTCTCTTTTGTTTCTCCACCCGAGGCTTTTCGTTCCCTCAGTAACTAAGTCGTCTTTCCTAAAAGAATCTGATGAAGTTTCTTGGACCGGTAAGCCTTCCTTGACATTCTTGCTCCAGCAGTATCAACATTTTGTTCACTCTGAGCATATGAATGTGTCAAGCTTCAATTAGTTGAGTGCTCTATTTTCACCTCTTGAACACTATTTGTTTTCTAAAATCTTTATAAGAAACTTCTGCTGCATGCAAGCTTTTAGCTGAATAGATTAATTTCTAATGTTGAAAACTCTCACTATTGTCTTTAGCATAAGTTACTCTAATATTAAGATGTCTATTAGCTTAATTATTCTAGGCTGATTCTTCTTCCTTCTGCAATCATAAAATCAACAGTGTAAGAAGAATTTCTAGGTCTTATCATAATTTTCCTACTTATTTGTCCATACCTCAAAAGGCTCATGTACGAGAAAATATTTCTTACTCATCTGAGATTTTGACAGGAAATATGAATGTTAAGAACTGCTGGGTATCATTAGCATTCTTTTTTCTGTGATGAAATATTAGTTGCAAGAAACATGAAATGTACTGCATAAGTACGAGGCAAAATCTCATATGAGTAAGAAATTAGGCCGATAAGAGCTAAAACGATACCAATCCATCCTATATCTTATCGGATGGCTAGAGGTTTAATACATTTAAAAGCCGATAACCGATAAGCCAAACCGTTAAGAGTAAATAACCGCCCGATAAGCAGCCTTACTTCATACTGCTATCGCTGAGGATGTGCCATTCGGTTGTTGTTGAGCTTATTCGTGTTCTGAAATGATCCGTGAGTTACTGTTCTATGCTATGAGGAGTTGTGAATTGTAGGTTATAAGCACACATGGTGTGGTTCTATTGGGTCCTTATAACGAAATTTGAGCGAGATGAGTATTTGAGTATTGCATGATTAATGTCGTATTGGTTATGTTCTTTCGGGGTTTGAATGGCACTGTGTAATTTGCCTCTCCATAGTTATCGTAATGCACTTTGAGTACTTGATTTCGAATTGCGCGTGGTTATTGATTTTGAGCAGGGTGGCTTGAGGTATATGCCATGGATCGGTGTTTGGATGGGGCACGCATTGCAGCGAAATTATGTTGAGGTATGAACCTTTGTGTTAGATTCGTGTGATGGTCCTACGGGGTGTTATGAATTTTCAGTATTTTGTTGTGGCAGTACTTGTTAAGCTTGAGGGACAGTTCTCTCGTTTGAGTCATTTTTCATGATTTGAGTACATGTGTATTGTTGCTTATTGGTGCACAGATTGCAGGGGTTGTGGCTTTAGATTGTGTTGATGTGGTATATCACTAGAATGATTGTGTTAGATGAGATGAGGTCATTGGACCTAGAATGAATACTATCATAATTGATTATAGCATAGTTGGAAGGATAATATCATAAGTTGGCTTAGAAATTGGCTATAGTTCTTGTCGAAGGAGGGAGAGTTCCATGACTTGTTGGTCTGATAAGTGGTTACGATTTTCTGCGTGTTTCTTTCATCATTAGCAGTCTACAAAGGTTCAGAACAAGATTTTAGTTGATATGAGATTCGTTACCGGTGTCGAGTTGGTTATCAAACAGCTATTGTGATCAAAAGTTATCGCTATGAGTATTTGAGTTGTGTGGTATATCTTGTGATTGTGTCGTGGGTCATGGTTATGGCTTGATACAGCTTGTTCAGACTTATACAATATGTATATGCGAAGGTCGGGTCTTGTAGTAATTCCGGATGTTGGAAATTGAAAACTATAGTTTACAAACTAAGGATAGAGTAATTAAATTCAGTTGTGTAGTGTGGTCGGGCCTAGTTAAAATAGTGTGACGTGGGATCACCCCCAAGTATGTTCATGGTAAAGTTATACGGCGGTTTGATGGCCATGGGAACAACTCTTGGCACGTTCGAGGACGAACGTATGTTTAAGTAGGAAAGAATGTAACGACCCGAATGGTCGTTTTGAGAATTTGCACTTTGCTCGGTAGTTTCAGGGCATGAGTAGCTCTATGATGTACTAGGACTTGTATGCAAAATTTGAGTTTATTCCGAGTTGATTTGATATGTTTCTGCGCATGTTTTGGAAGTCAAATGTTCGAAAGTTCATTAAGTTTGATTTGAGGTGTGTATTATCGTTTCGATGTTATTATGCGTGATTTGAGACCTCGAGTAAGTCTGTGTTATGTTATGGGACTTGTTGGTATATTTGTATGGGGTCCCGAGGGGCTCGGGTGAGTTTTGGATAGAATTGGGTTGTGTTGCGCTTGTTTTTCTTATGTTTCGACATTGTTTCTTCAAGCATAAATGGTACCACATTTAACAAATGAGCTCCGATTTCTATTTTGGTTGAAGCATTAGATCCGTATCGTAATTACGGATCCGTAGAAAAAGAATCGTCAAATTTGGACATCGTATGAGGATTTTATGGACATTTTACAAAGAATTGGGTTGCCACATTTTTCAGATTAATTACGAAATTGCAACTGACTTCGTATTTAAAAATTTGCACTATTTTCAAATATTGAAACCAATATATCTCCTTCATTATAAAGTCAAATAGAGTGATTCAAAAGTCTATCTTGACTGAAATTTCACAAGTAATCCATTGGAGGCATCAAAAGTAAGTTTTACGATCATTTGGCATGCAAAATAAGGCAGAATAGCTGGGCAAAAGTACTTAATATCGAAGGTTTGTTCATTTTGTCAAATTTTGAGTTGGGAAGCTCGGATTTGGACAATTTTTGGAGGCGATTTTTACCATATGGATTGGAGTAGTATTTTATACTCAATTTTGGTTATATTTTATGAATCCATATTCATTTTTGGCATTTGATTGATGATTTCAAAGTGAAATTTGGGGGTTTTGTCTAAAATTTTATAAAGTGAATTTTTGAGTTTTGAACATCGATTCGGAGTCGGATTTGAGTGAAACTAGTATGGTTGGACTCGTAATTGAATGGGTTGTCGAAATGTAAGTTTTGTCGGGTTTCAAGGCGGGGGCCCGGGTTGGACTTTTTGGCCGATTTTGGGCTTTTGATTAAAAAATTGACCTTTTTCGATTAGGATTGGTTCCTTTAGCATTGTTTGATGTATTTGAGTTGTTTTTGGTTAGTTTTGATCCGTTCGGATGTCGAAACACACGAGATGACATTTTTAGAGCATCACTTTGCTTGCTCGGTATTGGAATTGGCTTGTTCGAGGTAAGTAACTCTTCTAAATTTAGTGCCGAGGGTATGAAACCCCGAATTATGTGCTATGTGATTGATGATGAGGTGACACACATGCTAGGTGACGGGATTGTGGGAGTGGAGGATGTGAATTATGATGTCGTTGTCTCCATGACACTGTATAGTGGCCCTATTTTTGTTGATATATCTGTTTTCATAATGTGATAAAGTAACTGAGCTATCAATCATGCTAGATATCATATTTAGGCTTTATGCTGATATTCGTTAGGACCCATAGTGGTCATTGCGTGCTCTTATCTTACTGATTTCATTGATATTTCGTACTCAGTCATATTCATGCATTCATATTATATCTCAGTCGTAGTTGTTACTTATTGATACATCATATCATTGTTCCTAGTCAGTTTTCATGACATTGTGAGCCCGTGGGTGAGACTGGAGAGATTGACGACCGAGTGAGGCCTAGGGCTCAGTGGTGAGATATTGATATTATGGCACGTGAGTTGTCCGTACGAATCTTGATTTGATATTAGCACGTGAGTTGTCCGTGCAGCATGTGAGTTGTCCGTGCAGATTATAGCGCTTGGGCTGAAGGAGACCATTCGGAGTCTGCACACCCCTAGTGAGCGCGGTTGATATTATTAAGGGATGGATTTCCCTGGACATGGGTTTGTCCGAAGTACTTGATATCTGGAGATGGATTTCTCCACAGGGTTGGATTTCCCTTTTTTTCTCGGTACTGAGTGACTTATAGTCAGTGTTGTATATGTTCCGGGATGGATTTCCCTGGGCCATATACAGTACCGAGTGGTTGAGCATGATGAGTGAAAATTGTGAGATAGTGAGATTGAGTACCCTGAGAGTGTGAGTACATAATTCATCTCTGAGATACATGGAATTGGCATGCATATATGACATACACGCATAGAAACGCATTTTCTTATGACGTACGGTATCACTTCATTCATGATTTTTACACACATTGATATGTGGTCATAGAGAGGTATCTCACACTTGCTATCTGGAAAGAAAATAAAACATCTTATTTATTTAAAAATAATTTTTAGAAAAATTACAGTTTTCAAACTATCTCACATTTTACAATGATTTCGGTAAAGAATTTGAGTTTTGAAGGAACAATGGAAATAAAGCAACCAAGTAGCAAATAATAGTAGCAACAATGTAATATGGTAACAGTTGAAAATGACACAATATGTAATAAAGAACCATGACTAAGAAATTAAAAAAATAGTCCTAGTACTACTGGTAAACCTAGGAGGAACACACTACTAATGGTCAACCTACAACCTTTATCCTCGACCTCCACACCTTTCTATCGTGGGTCATATCCTCGGTAAGCTGAAGCAATGACATGTGCTGCATAATTACCTCTCCCCAATACTTCTTAGGCCTACCCCTTCCCTTCCTGAGACCCGCCATGGACAACCGCTCATACCTCCTGACCGGAGCATCTATGTCTCTCCTCTTCACATGCTTGAATTATCTCAGCCTCGATTCCCGCAACTTGTCCTCCACGGATGTCACTCCTACTTTGTCCCTAATAACTTCATTTCTATTCCCATCTTTCCTGTTATGCCCACACATCCATCTCAACATCCTCAGCTACATTCATCTTCTAAACATGGAACTTCTTGATGGGCCAACACTCAACCCCTTACAACATAATCGGTCTAACCATTACTCCGTAAAACTTGCCCTTAAGTCCAGATGCCATATTCTTATCACATAAAACCTCTGAGGCGAACCTCCATCTCATCTACCCCGCTCCAATACGATGAATAACATCCTCATCTATCTCCCGTTGTCTTTAATAATAGACCCAAGATACTTGACAATGCTTGAGTATAAATATTAAAAGAGCTTGACTAATCGGTGAGGAATAGATGACCACCAGGTACGTTTGTTTTGTATTTTTTTTTTTCCACTATTTAGATAAATGATTATCATATTGATTGTATTAATCCAAATAATAGTTACTCGAGCCAAAAAAAGAAAAAATAAAAAACTAATGGAAAACCAATATTAAATAAGCTTAACCGAGAATAATCTTGCTGATCATTTTCCCCATGTCATGTTTGCTACTTGTGCTTTGAATATTTGTTAGTAAACATCTCGTACGTAGAGCTTATTATTCTGCTTAAAAATATGACTCCATTCGGTCTCAATTATTAGCCTTTTTAGTCAAATGAATTTGCATTCAAATACTTGATAGTTCAAAAAAATAATAAGTCATTTATTACCTTTTTTCCCTTTAAATGATCTTCCTCTAATATTTGAATTAGTGGAGTATTAATTAAGTGATATGCTTAAAAATAGATAAAAAGTAGCTTAGAAAAATACTTTGTGATGATTAAAATAGTAAATGTCTTTTTTAAGCAGCATGCTAAAAACTTAAAGGTGTTATAAAATAAAAGCAATTCAGTAAAATATAAGTAAGAAGAGACAGAACGAAGGAAGAACTCTTTTCTTCTTTCACCTTAGTGTGTCTTTATCCATCAGATACAAGGCTATTTATAAGCCTAAAAAGTAAACTTTCTATTAACAAATAGCAAGAGGATTGGAAATACTCAACATCAAATAGTAAGGGAAATGAGTGTCCATAGCATGGGCATCCACTCCTTAAACTATTCACAACACTCTCCCTTGGATGTTCATGTAAAATAAATATGCTTTACTAAGATTTTACTACAAAAGAGTACATAGTTATATGTAATACGCATTACTTGCTGCCTCGTTAATTAAAAACCTTACAAGGAAAATCCAGTGGGATAAAACCTTAGTTAAGGAAAAAAGAGTGCAGCGCGTAGTTACTCCCCCTGATGAAAACATCACTTAATGTCTCGAAGACGACGCATTCCAATCTTGTACATTAACTTCTCAAATGTTGAGGTTGGTAATGCCTTAGTGAATAGATCTGCCAAATTATTACTTGAACGAACTTGTTGAACGTCTATTTCACCATTCTTTTGAAGATCATGAGTGAAAAAGAATTTTGACGAAATGTGTTTTGTCCTATCTCCTTTGATGTATCCTCTTTTCAGTTGAGCTATGCATGCAGCATTGTCTTCATACAATATTGTTAGAATATTGCCTTTCGAAGAGAGACCACATGTTTCCTGAATGTGTTGAATTGTCGATCTCAACCAAATGCATTCTCAACTTGCTTCGTGAATGACTATTATCTCTGCATGATTTGAAAAAGTAGCAACCATAGTTTGTTTCGTTGAACGCCATGATATGGTTGTACCTCCACTTGTAAATAAATAGCCTGTTTGAGATCGACCTTTATGTGGATCGGACAAATATCCAGCGTCTACATAACCAATCAATGATGACTTGGATCCATTTGAATAATATAAACCAATATCAATGGTCCCTTGGAGGTATTTGAATATATGTTTAATACTATTCCAGTGTCTTTGTATTGGCGAATAATTCAATCTTGCCAATAAGCTTACTGAGAAAGCTATATCTGGCCGGGAATTATTGGCAAGATACATTAATGCCCCAATTATACTAAGATATGGTACTTCGGCATCAAGAAGCTCTTCATCATTTTCATGAGGTCAGAATGGATCTTTCTTTATATCAAGTGATCTCACAACCATCGGGATACTCAATGGATGCGCTTTATCCATATAGAATCACTTTAAAAGCTTTTGGTGTATGTTGATTGATGGAAAAATATTCCATCTTTCATATACTCAATTTGTAGACCAAGACAAAATCTTGTCTTTCCAAGATCTTTCCTTTCAAATTCTTTCTTCAAATAGTCTACTGCTTTTGGAAGCTCCCTAGGAGTTCCAATGATATTTAAATCATCAACATACACAGCGGTTATAACAAATTCAGATCCAGACCTTTTTATAAAGAACAAGGACAAATTGGATCATTCTTGTACCTTTCTTTCAATAGGTATTCACTCAGGCGATTGTACCACATACGACCTGATTGTTTCAATCCGTATAAAGATTTCTGAAGCTTTATTGAATAAGTTTCACGAAAACTTTTATATGCTTCTGGCACTTCAAATCCTTCAGGTATTTTCATAAAAATTTTGTTGTCTAATAATCCATACAAATAGGCTGTGACAAACATCCATTAGATGCATATCAACCTTTTCATGCAGTGCCATAACTATGAGATACCTGAAGGTGATAGCATCCACTACAGGAGAATATGTCTCCATATAATCATTGTCAGGCCTTTACGAAAACCCTTGTGCCACAAGTCGCGCTTTACATCTAACGACTTCATTTTTATCATTTCGTTTTCGCACAAATATCCATTTACACCCTACTGGCTTTATACCTTCAGATGTTCGAACTATGGATCCGAAGACTTCACGTTTTCCAAGTGAAGTTAACTCTACTTTGATAGCGTCTTTCCATTTTGGCCAATCATTTCTCTATCTACATTCATCGACAGATTTTGGTTCAAGATCCTCATCTTGTTGTATTATTTCAACATCAACATTATAAGCAAAAATGCTATCGATAACAATATTATTTTGGTTCCATCTTTTTCCCGTTGAGACATAACTTATTGATATCTCTTCATTCTCATTATTTTTAGGTACATGGAACTCCCCTAAGGTCTTATCATTTGTTACGTCTTGGGGATCTTCTTGAGCCACTACCTCCATGTTATGATCACTTTGATCATTTGCTCCTTTTCTTATTTGAGGATTTTTTTCTTTAGAACTGACTGGTCTACCACGTTTCAAGTGTGACTTAGACTCATTTGCTTTAATTGATTATCCTATCGGTGTATCAACTTGAATTGGAGTATTAGCAGCTGGAATATGTGACTTAGTCACCCTTGGTAGGTCAGTGAATACATCTGGCAATTGATTAGCAATTTTGCAAATGAATAATCTTTTTAACCTCTGTTCACATTGATTTGTTCGAGGATCTAAATGAGACAGGGATAATGCATTCCAAACTATCTCCTTTTTCAGCTGTTTATTTCTCCCCCTTAATGTTGGGTATACTAATTCATCAAAATGGCTATCAGAAAATCTTGCTGTAAATACATCTCCAGTCATCGACTCTAGATATTTTATAATAGAAAGAGATTCATATCCAATATATATCCCCAATATTCTTTGACGACCCATCTTCGGCATTGTGGTGGAGCAATTAGAACATATATCACACAACCAATGATTCTAAGATGGAAAAAAATTGGCTCCTGACCAAAAGGCAATTGCAATGGGGAGACTTTATGATAACTTGTGGTCCTTATCCGCACAAGTGCTGCTACATGCAAAATAGCATGACCTCATACTGAAATGGAAAGTTTTGTTCTCATAAGCATTGGTCTAGCAATTAATTGGAGGCATTTGATCAATGATTCCGCTAGACTATTTTTTGTATGAACACGAGCAACCAGATGCTCAATTGTTATCCCAGTTGATATACAATAATCATTAAAGGCTTGTGATGTAAACTCACCAGCATTATCAAGAAGAATTTTCTTAATTGCATAATCTGGAAATTGTGTTGTGGGTCATCACTTGTTTTAAAAGTAAATTTTATGTTCCGAGGCCTTGAAAACCTCTTTTTGTCTCACCTCGTATTGCGTGTGCAGTCCGGCTGCATTTCCGAAAAGCTTTTATGAGAAATATAAGAAAATTTATGAAATTGGCCTTTAAAATTGGATAACGTTGACTTTGGTCAACATTCTTGGTGAACGGACCAGGACCCAGACCCGTGATTCGACGGTCCTGTAGGGTCCGTAGTAAAATATGGGACTTGGGAGTATGCCCGGAATCGAATTTCGAGGCCCCAAGTACGAGAAAAAAAATTTTAAAAAAAAATTGTTGCTGGAAATTATAAAGGGCTTTTTGAAGTGAAATGATGCGTGTTATTGATCGTATCGGGCCCGTATCTTGGTTCCGGAGCCTGTACAGATTTGAAATATTACTTAAATTGAATCTATGCAATTTGGTAAGAGTTGGAAGTGGTTTGGTATGAAATAGACCTATAGTTGAGAAAATGGGAATTTTCAATGTTCTTGAGTAATTTTATGAATTTGAGGTTGAATCCGTAGTTGTTTGATATTTTGATGATTTGATCGCACGGGCAAGTCCATATGATGTTTTTTAGACTTGCGTGCATAATTAGTTTGGAGCCTCGAGGGCTCGGGTGAGTTTTGGATAGGCCACAGAGTGAATTTAGACTTAGAAAATAATTGTTGCAGGTTCAGAGAAAGTTGTAGGTCTCTGAAACAAGGCTTCGCGGTCCGTGGTGGAGTCTTCACGACCGCAGTGGGGTCTTCGTGATCGCAGTGGGGTTTTCGCGGTCAGCGATGGCCAAGGCCATGTCTTCGCGGCCGCGCCCGATATTTCGCAGTCTGCGGTGGAGCTCCGCGGCCACGGTCCTTTTTATGCAGTCATCGATGAGGGTCTGAGAGGGGTATATATAAACGAGACTTTTCAGCCATTTTTCATTTTTCAAAAACCTAAAACATAAGAGGCGATTTTTGAAGACACTCTTTCTTCCCCAATATACAAGTAAGTGATTTTTAACTCATTTCTTTCACTCCTTAACTTCTTTTTACAAGATTTCATCCTAGAATCTAAGGTTTTCATGGTGGAATTGAGAATTACGGGTAGAACTTAGGAATATCGAAATTTGGGGATTTAGACCTCAAATTGAGGTCGAATTCTAAAACCAAATGTATATCTGGGCTCGGGGGTGAATGGGTTATCGGTTTTGGTTAAAATTTTGGGTTTGGACCAAGCAGCCCCGGGGGGTCGATTTTTGACTTTTTGGGGAAAATACTAGAAAACCTATTTTTATGTATTAGAATTGGTTTATTTAGCACTTATTAATGTTATTAAGTAAATTGTGACTAGATACAAGTGAATTGGAAGTGGAACCAAGAGGTAAAGTGATAGTTGAGGCTTGATTGTGTTCGTGGCTTCGACGTATGTGTTTGGTCTAACCTTAGCTTGAGGGAATGGGAAGTGTGGTCTTAATTGCTATGTGTTAATTGTTGAGTACGACATATAGGTGTGGTGACGAGTATCTATATGTTGGTGTCATGCATGCCCGTGAGTCTTATTCTATGATTGTTGTGACTCTGTTATGTATTGTCCATGCTTAATATGATAATTTCTAATGTTGAACAACGCTGGTAATTGAACATTGTAGAGCATTGGCTCAAGTTGAGAAGTGAGTTGTGAAGTAATTGTGGAAAAGAGAAGAGGTCTATGATATTGTTTTCCCTTGCCGGGATGTTATTGCTTATAATATTATTTCCCTTGCCGGGATGTTAGTGCATATGATGTTGTTTCCCTTGCCTGGATATTATTGTTATACTATTGTTCCCTTGCCGAGATTCTATTGATTCCCTTGCCCGAATTGCTTTGTGATTGTTGCTTGGGTAAGGAAGAGTGTAAAAGCACAAAGGGTGATGTCATGCGTGATATTGGTGAGCAAGTGTTAATGCACGAAGGGTGATGCCATGCCGATATTGTAAATGTAAAAGCACGAAGGGTGATGTCGTGCCATAATATGAGTGATAATGCACGAAGGATAATGTCGTGCCATGATTATGTGAGGTAAAACCATGAAGGGTGATGTCGTGCCGGATATATTGATTTTTATGGTGAGAACGAGAGTAAAAGCACGAAGGGTAATGCCGTGCACTTGTTATTGTTCTCCTTATTCTTGCTTATTGTTGAATTTTGGTGTTCCGTATACTTCTTTACTGTATTTCTATTTGTACATGATATTTCCCCGCAGCATGTTTCCCCTTCCCATCTTTAACTGCTAGTTTATGTTGTTATTATTTGTTGTATATGATATAACTGCACATGTTTATTTGGTAGTCTTATCCTAGCCTCGTCACTACTTCGCTGAGGTTAGGCTTGACACTTACCAGCATATGGGGTTGGTTGTGCTGATACTACACTCTGCACTGTGTGCAGATCCCGGTGCTGGAGAATTTGGACCGTAGAGAGGTTGCTGTCTTCAGTCCATCAGGAGACCTGATGTAGTCCTGCAGGCGTCCGCAGGCCTTGGTATCCCCTTCTATCATTTTCATTCTGTTTTTATGTACTCCTGAAACAAATTTGTATTTATCTTTCAGACCATTGTTTGTAGTATTTATAGATAGTCCGTGACATTGTGACACCAATTCTGAGTAGAGTTGTATTGTTGGATTTCTCTTGTACTAGTATTAGGTTAAACTATTAGATTTCATCTTCTGCATTTTTGTTTATTATGATTATTCCGCTGTTGATCATGTAAATTCGTAAATGTTAAAAGTTAAGGAAAAAGGGTAATAAAATCCATAATACTCGGCTTGCCTAGCTTTCACGAGTAGGTGCTATCACGACTCCTGAGAGTGGGAAATCCGGGTCGTGACAAGTTGGTATCAGAGCTCTAGGATGCTTAGGTCTCACAATTCACGGACAAGCTTAGTAGAGTCAGAGGGATCGGTACGGAGACGTCTATATTTATCCCCCAGAGGCTATAGAGTTAGGAAAAACTTCACATCTATTCTTTCCTGTCGTGCGATTTGATTTCTCAATACTAATTGAACTTTCACTCTATTCTTTCACAGATGGTGAGAACACGTATTGCTTCATCAACTAACCAGCATCCTGAGCCCTCAGTAGCAGCTCCTGCGAGGGGCAGAGGCCGAGGCCGTGCTAGGGCCTGAGGCAGAGGCAGAGCTCAGCCCAGAGCTCGAGCAGCAGCACCAGTGACGAAGCCTCAGGTTGAGTTTGACGATGAGGTTCCAGCCTAGACAGTTCCAGTAGGACCAGCTCAGGTCCCAGAGGGGTTCATCGCCACCCCGGTACTTCAGGATGCTCTAGTCCGTCTAGTGGACCTTATGGAGAGGTTCGCCCAGGCAAGCTTGCTTCCTATAGCACCAGCCGTCTCTCAGGCTGGAGGAGGTGCCTAGACTCCTACTACTCGCACTACGGAGCAGATGGCTCCCCAATTTCAAACTCCAGCAGCTTAGCCAGTTGGTGGTACATATTTTGAGGATCCCCAGGATTATTTGGACAGCTGTCATGAGGTTCTACAGAACATGGGGATAGTGGAGACCAATGGGGTCGACTTTGCTACTTTTCGTCTGTTTGGATCTGCCAAGAGTTGGTGGAGAGATTATTGTTTGGCTAGACCAGCTGGGTCACCGGCTTTGACTTGGGATCAGTTCTCTCAGCTATTTCTGGAAAAGTTTCTTCTTATCACTCAGAGGGAGAAGTATCGGAGGTAGTTTGAGCGTCTCCAGCAGGGTTCTATGACTGTCACTCAGTACAAGACCAGATTTATTGACTTGGTCCGTCATGCTCTTCTTATACTTCCCACTGAGGGAGAGAGGGGGTGAGAAGGTTCATTGAGGGGCTCGTTCAGCCTATTCGATTACAGATGGCTAAGGAGATGGGGAGCGAGATTTCTTTTCAGGATGCGGCCAATGTGGCCAGGAGAGTTGAGATGGTTCTATCACGGGGGGTGGTCAGGGGTCTGACAAGAGGCCTTGTCATTCGGGCAGGTTCAGTGGTGCCTCATCTGGAAGTAGGGATTCTTTTGGTAGGGGCCATCCTTCCAGGTCATTTCATTCAGCACTACAAGCTTCTCACGGTGCTTCAGGTGGTCGTGGTTTTCACATGCAGTATTCTGATCAGTTGCCCTACAGTGCACCATCAACTCCTATCAGTGCACGGCCGCTCCAGAGTTTTCAGGGTAGTTATTCAGGCCGTCAGGGTCGGCAGTCTCAGTAGCCGAGGGCTTGTTACACTTGTGGCGATACGAGGCATATTGCTAGATTTTGCCCTCGAGCACCGAGTAGCTCTCAGCATCAGGGTTCCCGTACCATAGTTCAGGCACAGAGTGTTACACCGCCCGCTTAGCCAGCTAGAAGTGGAGGTAGAGGTGCTAGAGATGGAGGTAGAGGTATTAGAGGTGGAGGTTAGGCTGCTAGAGGTGGAGGTCAGCTAGTAGGAGGCCGTCCCAAAGAGGTAGTTAAGAGTGGTGGGGCCTAGCCCCGATGTTATGCCCTTCCAGCCAGGCCTGAGGCTGAGGCTTCCGATGCAGTTATCACAGGTACTGTTATGGTTTGTAGTAGAGATGCTTCAGTTTTATTTGATCCAGGATCTACACACTCCTATATGTCATCTTATTTTGCACCGTATTATTCATGCCTAGCGATTCATTGAGTGCTCATGTATATGTGTCTACATCGGTGGGTGATTCTATTGTGGTAGATCGTGTCCATCATTCATGTATAGTTTTGATTGGGAGTCTTGAGATCCTAATAGATCTATTACTTTTGGATATGGTTGATTTTGATGTCATATTGGGGATGGACTGGTTATCAACTTACCACGCTATCTTGGACTGTTATGCCAAGACTGTGACCTTAGCCTTGTCGGGTTTACCTCGTTTAGAGTGGAGAGGGACTCCTGGTCATTCCACCCGTGGGGTTATCTCATACATAAAGGCTCGACGTATGGTTGAGAAGGGATGTTTGGCTTATTTGGCGTATGTTCATGATTCTAGTGCTGAGGTTCCTTCTATGGATTCTGTGCATGTTGTTCGTGAGTTTCCTGAGGTATTTCCTTCAGACCTGCCGAGTATGCCACCCGATAGGGATATCGACTTTTGCATTGATTTGGTTCTGAGCACTCAGCTAATTTCTATCCCGACATATCGTATGGCCCCGCCATAGTAGAAAAAATTGAAAGAACAGTTGTAAGACCTACTTGATAAAGGATTTATTAGACCTAGTGTCTTGCCTTGGGATGCACTGGTGTTGTTTGTCAAGAAGAAGGACAGATCGATGAGGATGTGTATAGATTATCGGCAGTTGAACAAGGTCACAATCAAGAACAAGTATCCGTTGCCGAGGATTGATGATTTGTTTGATTAGCTTCAGGGTGCCAGAGTATTTTTGAAGATTGATTTAAGGTCGGGCTACCATCAGTTTAGGATTAGGGCATCCGATGTCCCTAAGATAGCTTTCCGCACTCGGTATGGGCATTATGTGTTCTTAGTAATGTCATTCTAGTTGACAAATGCCCCAGCAGCTTTCATGAATTTGATGAACCGAGTGTTCAAGCCTTACTTGGATTCATTCGTGATAGTCTTCATTGATGATATTTTGATCTATTCCCGCAACCGGGAGGAGCATGAGCAACATCTGAGAGTGGTTCTTCAGACTTTGAAAGATAGTCAGTTATATGCTAAGTTTTCGAAATGTGAGTTCTAGTTGAGTTCAGTTGCATTCTTGGGTCATGTTGTATCAGCGGAGGGTATTCAGGTGGATCCGAAGAATATTGAGGTAGTCAAGGACTGGCCTAGACCCGTATCAGCTACAGAGATTTGGAGTTTCTTTGGTTTGGCAGGCTATTACCGTCGGTTTGTGGAGAGTTTTTCATCTATTCAGCCCCGATGACCAAGTTGACTGTCACGACCCAGATCGGAGGGCCGCAACGGGCACCCGGTGCCTTACCCAACCGAGTACCAATGTAACATATCTTTCTTATGATACCATCATGGGTAAATGGGCCGAAAGGGCCGTCATGATATAACCAGAACTAAAAATAAGAGAATACTTTATATAAGACGACCTAACATGTAATACAAACTTATGCATGTGACATACGGTCCTATAAGACCAAAATGAACACTCGTACACTGAACATAGGCCGATAAGGCCATACAATCTTTCATATACATGACATCTGTCTACAAGCCTCTAAGAGTACATACACATCATAAAGCTTGGAATAAGGCCCGCCATACCAATCAATACATGTACAAATTATACTAACCAAATAGGCAACTCTGGAGCAAATGGAGTGCACCAACACCTTCCGCTGAGCTGATAGCCTACTAGGAGAAATGTCAACCTGTCTATCGGGACCTGCGGGCATGAAACACAGTGTCCCTAGGCAAAAGGTACGTTAGTACGAATAAAGTGCCAAGTATGTAAGGCAGGAAAGCATAAATAAGAACAGTAATGTAAAGAGAGATAGAGGAGATACAATCTGTAACATCTGAGTGCCTCTGGGGGCTACTGACATGAAATGCATATTACATATATATACATAAACAATTTTAACAACATATGCCTCTATGGGAATCATTATCATCATATTGTACCCGACCTCAAAGAGGACTCGGTAAAAACGTACTCGACCATTATAAGACTCGATAGAATCATACCCTGCCACGTGGAGATCGGTAAAACCCAACCGATAAATGGTTGCACAATAGGTGCCGCACCCGGCCGACTATAGCGCAGCTCAGTAGAGTAAAAAGATACTATATATAGTGCATGATAGACTCATGGAATCACGTTCTAAACCTTTCGGAGTGACTTAAGGTCGTTGCACCTTCGATTAACATTATGGACATCCATACCCTCAATATGAACCTCAGTAGGATTCAAGGATCATACACACTTGCTTAGAATAATTTTATAAGGAAATAACAACATGGACAACCTTAGTTGCTAGGAGTAGATCTGTTATGAAATAGCGTATTCATTTCACTTTAGATCATGCCAAAAGAAAGAAGGAAGTACCTTAACATACTTTAACTCTGTTGAGTCCTTAATGCCTTCCAAGAAATTCTTCAAACAACTCGATTTAATCTACCATAGCATAAGGAGATTCAAAATCAGTGCTGAGTAAAGGCTAAGTCCGCAACTTAAATTAGTAGCTTGTTTACGTAAATTTTGGCTACATCTCCCCTATAACAAGGCCATCCTCCAATACCATATACCAACAACAGCAAGAACACAACAATAACAATATGTATGCATCATGTTCCAACCTTATCTCCATCACAATATACCACAAAATAGCTCACACACCCTAATCACTTCATACATAAAACGACAACCAAAGTAGTGTCCAACAATCTAAAAATGTAACGACGAACGACCAGCGAACCACCCTAACATTATGTTGTGTTTATCCACACTATTTATCCTCCCAAAATCCATAAAAACATTAGCAAAATAGACAACCCAACAGCAATACGAAACAGCCCACAAAATAGTCCCACAAGTTCAACAACTCAAAACTGATTTTTCGGTTTACTAAAACATATTTCGGCTTGTCTTTTTTATCAAATTGAGCAACACAACCAACAGTACATAATTAAGCCTCTTATCCTATAAAACAGCCATCAATTCAACTTAAAAATAAGTTCACAACCAGCCAACAGTGATGCAACAACAAACAACATACCACTCATTCGAAACTCGCTAGGTCTAGTCTTTACGGTCGAGTTACAACTCGAACAAGAATAGATAATGGAAGGAAAAGCATAAACTTACCTTGGACTAAGTATAACCACGAATCATAGTCCTTCTCCTTCAAAAATCAGTCCCCCTACACAGCTACATGAAGGAGAAAGAGAAACTAGCAAGTTGTCCAGGGTTTTCGGCACTAAAATCACATCGTAACATCCGAAATATCCTAGGGTTTGTGTAGGATTTTTGGGGAGGAGTTGTAGGGGTTCACTCTGGTTTTAGTGGTCTGAAATATTAGTGAAATAAATGAGTTCATTATCCCTTAAAAGTCCCCTCTTGGTAGGCTTAATTGAGGCCTCTCCTTTTGGCAAGTAGGTGATGCACATACTTGTCACCTATCAGCCTGTGCAGTCTCGCAAATATATGAGTATCTCTCTACTTAGAATTCATATAGACAACTAGTTTAATGATTTAGAAACTAGACTCATACATATTCAATTTGGTAGGTAGATCATCTACTAATTCCAAGTATATTGGGAGAAAAGCTCGGTTATATTTGACCTAATTTTCAGCACATTTAGGAATGGAACTTATGATGACCTTTTTCAACTTTTGTTCCAGAACTCGCTTGACTTAAAACATAATACCAACTATCATAAGACTAAAATAACTCATAATATAATCTCCTTATAATGTTAATCACCCTAGTCTCACCCCAAAAGTACATGGTAAAATATTCCAACTTGTCGACTTTCGACGAAACTTATTTTCTTCAATTCGTTTAGCTTCTAAGACTTCAAACCCTCTTGCTACTTGGTACTAATGATCTTAAATATTTGTAATCTCCATGTTAATATGATGAACTAACTTTGTAAACTTTTCAAAGATGATTCCATTTCTGAGCTTACATTAATTGACTTATGACATACTCTTACGTACGAAAACATGGGGTGTAACATCATTCCCCACTTTGGAACATTCGTCCTCGAATGTTGACTAATGCGCTTATCAGTCTCATAACCTGTAGCTCTTATGAATACTTTAATATTGTCCTTGACATCTAGGAAACTATTTTGTAAATAAATCCAAAGGCTAAGGTATTCCCCACTTAGGCCTCTTTCTCATACCACGACCTATGATCGGAATTCTTCCAATATCGTAACTATTGTTACCTTCTGACATGCATCATGTACAACCGTGTACTTGAATGAGGGATTATGCGACTCTTCTATCCTTTTTCCTCCATCTTTTAGCCAATCTCTAGGCCTCACTTTGTGAACATATACAGAATTATGTCAAGATATCCCTCTAGGCATCTATAGGTGTACTAAAGTTCTTTGCTTGGTACTTTGTCGAACTTACGACTATTGCTATACCTTGCTTCATAGACTTGGTTATCTATGCTTATGGTTTTACTACATCTAGATAGGTCATACTATATCCTAACTCTTACTTTGTTTTATTATTACCGAGGTCTCCTACTCCAGGTTACTCTCACACCGCTTATCTTATATGTATAAATCTAAGTCATTTAATGCTTCCTTATTACTGTTCATCTAAATAATGGCATCATAATTTCCTCTCATACTTTGGAACTCTTATCCATCTATTGTTGATTCACCTTAATGCTGATCTATAATCCACCACTGATAACTTGAAACCTCCTGCGTAATACATTGTCACTAGGGCTCACGTCTCATCGGGGAACATCTGAGTGGCTTTTCTTATCCACCTAGGGACGATGCCATACTTCAATAATCGTATTTTATAGCATTCCAATGTGATTCGTCTTATAGGGGTATTCTAATCCCGTGCCATCCATGAAATCTCTTCTCTTTGAATCATTACTCAATTGAAGGCCTAGATATCATCCTTTTATAATTTACCACAATTACACCCTTACATTACGACCAAGGCAGCATTCCATCTCTTTTAAATGCTCCTAGTCTTAGACTCCTCTGTGTTAATTCAAGCTATACTGAGCTTTTTATAACATACATAAACCATCAGCTCTCTTGTTTGATGGGCTTAATATCGAGGTCTTACCTATTCTCATCAGCTTCTAACTCACCTTTTCTTATCTTTACTCCCATATACCTAAAATCTTGTCACCTGCCATACTTTAGATTGCGACCTACACATATCTATTGTACTACTCACATCCTTCCTTTAACTTGCTAGCACCACAGATTTTCTTTTGTGCCTTCTTAGTTGTCTTTAAATGTAAGCAATTACTTTTCCTGGTCGTTCTGCCACTTGTTGCATGAATACTTGGCTTGTCGTATTGCCCACGAATGCTATAATTTCCTGTACCTCATATGATCTCAAACATCACCTTTGATTTTTTTTCCCCATTCATTAGCCACTATAGGCGCGACATTCTTATGGAGTGCATCCAATGTTGTACTGAGACTATTGTTACCAGACCAATTCTTCTTCAAGTTAATATGCTTAGGTTAAAGCCCTCTTCTTTATTTCCTGAGCTAGTTTTTGTGGTAGTACTTATGGGAGATCCTCTGACTCCTATAAAACTACAAGCTTATTACACCGTATACCCAAAGAAATTATTGATATTGTCACTCGCCTATAATTATCCTTAGTTACTTACCTCTGCGCCCTTGTGTTCGTAGGGTTGCTTCTAAACTGAAATTTTTGACTGTCTTCCTAGTGACAACGTCTTTTATTTTCATAACACTTATACAGTACTTTTAACAACCCCAACTCCTATCTGAATATTTATCAAGGATTACGACGTCATATCTACGAGACTGAATTCACTATGTTGGGGTTCACTATGGTTATCTTGCACAATCTGTTGATTGTCTATATCCTTTTATCTAGCCATAACTAGGCTCTTTCTCAATCAACTACTAACTACTCGTTGGTCCATTATCATATCTATATTCTACGTAATATATCTTGGGTTATGTCCTTTGTCTTAACTTACCTCTCGCATAGGCTCTTTATGTGTCAAGTGTTTATTCGCACTTATTTATCAATAACATCTTGGGCGGGAAACCTTACTGCCTCTTCCTGACGTCGTGCTTGCATAATGTTCTGGAGTTGTATCATATCTGTAGGATCTGAATAAATGCAACCTCATCCCTTTTGCTTTTTTTACCACATTCTTCCTTTACTATTCCATAGTAACCTAAACCACATATCTTTGACTTAATACCATATCATACCATCATTCCCCTTTAGGGGAGTACTAACACTTAATGCTATGAAGATTTACCAATAAATATTTTACCTCTTCATCTTTGGCTTCTTTTCACATCTTCACGGACTCGTACTTGCCTTGGGGTAACCCTTCTATACCAGCGATAATTGAATTTCTTACGCACGAAGGTGACACCTAGTGTAACTGGCGCACTTAGTCCATTAAGCTTAACTCTACTCACAGTGCTTGCATTAGGGAAGCATCTTCCTGAATGACCTTTAAAGATTATTCTTTTATTGTCCATTCTATTATTGTCGGAGTGCGATCTATAAAATTATCACGATGTCGACTATTATCAAATCCTCCAGTCTCTAATTTATGTTTGGTTTTCTCTTGTTTACTAGACCATACTAATTTATGTTACTATAGGGGGTCTAACTTTGCCTTCTGGTAATCACATTGGACTCACCAACTTATCTCTCGAATGAGGACATAGCCTTTGGCCTATACTCTTTTATTTTCTCAAGGCCTGTCACCTGTTGTCTTTTCCTTCTCTTGACTATAGACTCTGTCATTCTATTATATTTTGATTTACTGTTATCACCCATTTATCACATCTTACTCATAATACTTTATTTACTCTTTTCTTATTCTCCAACTAATATTCTGTTTATCACCTTATTCTGAAAACTTCAATAAAACATTCTTTCGCTTTTAGCTCCCCTTGTTCCATTCACTGGCTCTTCAGGTTGCCTAACATTCTCTCTTTACTAGGGACAGGAGCCATACAAAGGTAAATATTTATCTCTTCTAAGATTGTGCCAATCATCTAAATGTTTTGGACATTCTAGTATTTCATATCTAAATGTACTATTCTAGATTGCACCATCGGGGTGTCTCACAAGGAGAACTATTACCACATTTGCAATATCCTTCGGAAATATTAGCTAATGATAATTATCCATCTACCATTTTGGGTTACTCTAACCCCAATTGGATCTTTTTATCCCCTTCTTCTCTTAAACTATATCTGTCAACTCCCATAGGACATAATTGAGATGGGTGTGGTCAATTGTATATAGCTCTGTTACTGTTTAAGGTAACTCAAAATGCTTATATTTCTCTTCCTGAATTGCAAATACTAATAATCTTCATTAGTTGGATACCTTGTACTCTTTTACAAGTTGCTTCTTTTACTTATTGAAACTTGTATCCACCACCTGATTCTCTTGTCGCTCTTTACCATATGGGTGGATAGATATTCATGCCTTGGGTCTCCTTATCAAGAAGCTTACACATCTTAATATACACATGATTTGCTGAAGACCTAACATTTACGCATCATAAGCATGATGCATAATAGAGTTCCTCTGATCAACTCTTCCACAACCACATTCAATCTCTTACTAACTGTCTTTGTGGATGTAGGTATCCTTGTATAATGAATAAAATAGAATTTAGGAGCTTGAATCCTTACGACGGACCTCTACCACACGATCTAGAGTAAGAAGAAAGAGTGACAGTCCTAAATGTCCTATAGCCTCCTACTTATAAGTGTGGTGTACAACACACCCACAAACAAGACTCTACTAGACACCGCGTGTAGACTTCATAGGAAAGAACTGCTCTGATACCACTTTTGTCACGACCTAAATCGGAGGGCCGCAACAGGCACCCTGTGCCTTACCCAACTGAGTATCAATGTAACATATCTTTCTTATCATACCATCATGGGTAAATGGGCCGGAAGGGCCGTCATGATATAACCAGAACAAAAAATAAGGGAATACTTGATATAGGACGACCCAACATGTAATACAAACTTATACATGTGACATATGGTTCTATAAGACCAAAATGAACACTCGTACACTGAACATAGGCCGAAAAGGCCATACAATCTTTCATATACATGACATCTATCTACAAGCTTCTAAGAGTACATACACATCATAAAGGTTAGAACAAGGCCCGCCATACCAATCAATACATGTACAAATCATACTGACCAAATAGCAACTCCGGAGCAAGTGGAGTGCACCAACACCTTCCGCTGAACTGATAGACTACTAGGAGGAATGTCAACCTGTCTATCGGAACCTACAGGTATGAAACATAGCGTCCCAAGGCAAAAGAGACGTCAGTACGAATAAAGTACCGAGTATGTAAGGCATGAAAGCATAAACAAGAACAGTAATGTAAAGAGAGATAGAGGAGATACAACCTGCAACATCTGAGTGCCTCAGGGGGCTACTAACATGAAATGCATAGTAAATATATATACATAAACTTTTTTAAAAACATACGCCTTTGTGGGCATCATCATCATCATCATATCGTACCCGACCTCAAAGAGAACTCGGTAAAAACGTACCCGGCCATCATAAGGCTCAGTAAAATCATACCCGGCCACGTGGAGCTCGGTAAAACCCAACTGATCAGTGGTTGCACAATAGGTATCGTACTCAGCCGACTATAGCGCGGTTTGGTAGAGTAAAATAGATAATATATATATATATATATATAATGCATGCTAGACTTATGGAATCATGTTCTAAACCTTTCGGAGTGACTTAAGGTCGTTACACCTTCGATTAACATTATGGACATCCATACCCTCAATATGAACCTCAGTAGGATTCAAGGATCATACACACTTGCTTAGGATAATTTTACAAGGAAATAACAACATGGACAACCTTAGTTGCTAGGAGTAAATCTGTTATGAAATAGCGTATTCACTTCACTTTAGATCATGCCGAAAGAAGGAAGTGCCTTAACATACCTTAACTCCGTTGAGTACTTAATGCCTTCCAAGCAATTCTTCAAACAACTCGATTTAATCTACCATAGCATAAGGAGATTCAAAATCAGTGCTAAGTAAAGGCTAAGTCCGCAACTTAAATTAGTAGCTTGTTTACGTAAATTTTGGCTACATCTCCCCTATAACAAGGCCATCCTCCAATACCATATACCAACAACAGCAAGAACACAACAATAACAATATGTATGAATCATGTTCCAACCTTATCTCCATCACAATATACCACAAAACAGCACACACACCCTAATCACTTCATACATAAAATGACAACCAAAGTAGTGTCCAACAACCTAAAAAATGTAATGACGAACGACCAGCCAACCACCCTGCCATTATATGGTGTTTCTCCACACTCTTTCTTGTCCCAAACTCCATAAAAATATTAGCAAAATAGACAACCCAATAGCAACACAAAACAGCCCACAAAACAGTCTCACAAGTTCAACAACTCAAAACTGATTTTTCAGTTTACTAAAACATATTTCAACTTGTCTTTTCTTTCAAATTGAGAAACGCAACTAACAGTACATAATTAAGCCTCTTATCCTATAAAACAATCATCAATTCAACTTAAAAATAAGTTCACAACCAGCCAATAGTGATGCAGCAACAAACAACATACCACTCATTCGAAACTCGATAGGTCTAGTCCTTACGGTCAAGTTACAACTCGTACAGGCATAGATAATGTAAGGAGAAGAATAAACTTACCTTGAACTAAGTATAACCACGAAACATAGTCCTTCTCCATCAAAAATCAGTCCCCCAACCTAGCTACATGAAGGAGAAACAGAAACTAGCAAGTCGTCCGGGATTTTCGGCACTAGAATCACATCGTAACATCCGAAATAACCTAGGGTTTTTGTGGGATTTTTCGGGAGGAGTTGCAGGGGTTCACTCTGGTTTTAGTGGTCTGAAATATGAGTGAAATAAATTAGTTAATTATCCCTTAAAATCCCCCTCTTGGCTGACTTAATTGAGGCCTCTCCTTTTGGCAAGTAGGTGATGCACCTACTTGTCACCTATCAGCCTACGCAGTCTCGCAAAAATACAAGTATATCTGTACTCCGAATTCGTATCGACAAAAAGTTTATTGATTTAGAAACTAGACTCATAGATCTTAAATTTTGTAGGTATATCATCCCCTAATTCCAAGTATATTGGGAGAAAAGCTCAGTTAAATTTGACCTAATTTTCAGCACATTTATGAATGGAACTTGTGATGACCTTTTCCAACTTTTGTTCCACAACTCGCTTGACTTCAAAACATAACATCAACTATCATACAACTAAAATAACTCATAATATAATCTCCTTATAATGTTAATCACCCTAGTCTCACCCTAAAAGTACATGGTAAAATATTCCAACTTGTCGACTTTCTACGAAACTTATTTTCTTCAATTCGTTTAGCTTCTAAACCTTCAAACCCTCTTGCTACTTGGTACTAATGATCTTAAATATTTGTAACCTCCACGTTAACATAATGAACTAAATTTTTAAACTTTTCAAAGATCATTCCATATCTGAGCTTACATTAATTGACTTATGACGTACTCTTACGTACGAAAACATGGGGTGTAACATTGACCCAGAAGGGTGCCCAGTTCAGGTGGTCGGACATGTATGAGGCAAACTTTCAGTAGCTCAAGACAGCTTTGACTACGACGCCAATTTTAGTTTTGCCCACAGGTTCATGGCTATATACAGTGTATTGTGATGCATCTCGTATTGGACTTGGTGCGGTGTTGATGCAGGATGGCAAGGTCATTGCTTATGTTTTGCGACAGTTGAAGATTCATGAGAAGAATTATCCAGTTTACGATTTAGAGTTGGCAGCCATTGTTCACGAGCTGAAGATTTAGAGACACTATTTATATGGCGTGTCGTGTGAGGTGTTCACAGATAATATGAGTCTACAGTACTTGTTCTAACAGAAGGAGCTAAATTTGAGGTAGAGAAGATGGTTGGAGCTATTGAAGTACTATGATATTACCATCCTATACCATCCAGGGAAGTCCAATGTAGTGGTCGATGCTTTGAGTAGGAAGTCAATCAGCATGGGCATTCTTGCGTATATTTCAGTCGATGCGAGACCGCTTGCTTTGGATGTTCAGGCTTTAGCCAATCAGTTCGTGAGGTTGGATGTTTTTGAGCCTAGCCGTGTGTTAGCTTATACGGTCGCTCGTTCTTCATTATTTGAGCGTATTAGATATCGGTAGTATGATGATCCTCATGTGCTTGTCCTTAGGGATACGGTGCGGCACAGAGGTACCAAGCAGGTTACAGTTGGAGATGATGGAGTTTTCAGGATGCAGGGTCATACTTGTGTGCCTAATGTGGATGGACTTCGTGAGTTGATTCTAGAGGAGGCCCATAGTTCCTGGTACTCTATTCATCCAGGTGGCGCTAAGATGTATCATGATTTGTGGTAGCATTACTGATGGAGGAGGATTAAGAAGGATATTGTTGCATATGTGGCTCGATGTTTGAATTGTCATCAGGTAAAGTACGTGTATCAAAGACCTGGTAGTATGTTTCAGAGGACTGAGATTCCTGAGTGGAAGTGGGAACGTATCACCATGGCTTTGTTGTTGGACTCCCACAAACTTAGAGGAAGTTCGACGCAGCGTGGGTTATTGTTGATAGGCTGACCAAGTCAGCACATTTCATTCTTGTGGCAGTTTCCTATTCTTCTAAGGGGTTGACAGAGATATATATCCGGGAGATTGTTCGTCTTCATGGTGTGCCCGTGTCTATCATTTCTGACCGAGGTACGTAGTTTACCTCACATTTCTAGATGGTAGTTCAGTATGAGTTGGGCACACGGGTCGAGTTGAGCACAACATTTCATCCTCAAACGGACGGGCAGTCTGAGCGTACTATTCAGATTTTGGAGGATATGCTCCGAGCTTGTGTTATTAACTTTGGAGGCTCGTGGGATTAGTTCTTGCCTTTAGCAGAGTTTTCCTACAACAACAGTTACCAGTCGAGCATCCAGATGGCTCCCTATAAGGCTTTATATGGTAGGCGGTGTCGGTCGCCGGTTGGGTGGTTTGAACCTGGAGAGGCTCAGTTGTTGGGTACAGATCTAGTACAGGATGCCTTGGACAAGGTTAAGATTATTCAGTATAGGCTTCGTACAGCTCAGTCCAGGCAAAAGAGTTATGCCGACCATAAGGTTCATGATATGGCATTCATGGTCGGCGAGCGGGGTGTTGCTTCGGGTTTCGCCTATGAAGGGCATGATGAGATTTGGAAAGAAGGGCAAGCTAAGCCCTAGATTCATTGGTCCTTTTGATATTCTTGATCGAGTGAAGGAGGTGGCTTACAGACTTGCATTACCGCCGAGTTTATCAGCCGTGCATCTAGTATTTCATGTGTCCATGCTTCAGAAGTATCACGGCGATCCATCCCACGTGTTAGACTTCAGCACTGTCCAGTTGGACAAGGACTTGTCCTATGAGGAGGAGCTGGTAGCTATTCTAGACCGGCAAGTTCGTCAGTTGAGATCGACGAGTTTTCCTTTGGTTCGTGTTCAGTGGAGGGGTCAGCCTGTTGAGGCAGCGACTTGGGAGTTCGAGTCCGATATACGAAGCCGATATCCCCATCTTTTCTCCAACTCAGGTATTTCTTTTCTATATTCGTTCGAGGATGAACGATTGTTTTAGAGGTGGAGAATGTTATGACCCAAAAAGTCATCACTTGTTTTAAAAGTAAATTTTGTGTTCTAAGGCCTTGAAAACCTCTTTTTATCTTACCTCATATTGCGTGCGCAGTTCGGGCGCGTTTTCGGAAAGCTTTTATGTGAGATATAAGAAAATTTATAAAATTGGACTTTAAAATTGGATAAAGTTGACTTTGATCAACATTCTTGGTGAACAGACCCGGACCCGTGATTCGATGGTCCCGTAGGGTCCGTAGTAAAATATGGAACTTGGGCTATGCCTAGAATCGAATTTTGAGGCCCCAAGTCCGAGAAAAGAATTTTTAAAAAAAATTGTTGCTGGAAATTATTAATTAAGTTGAATCTATGCAATTTGGTAAGAGTCGGAAGTGGTTTGGTATGAAACTGACCTATAGTTGAGAAAATGGGAATTTTCAATGTTCTTGAGTAATTTTATGAATTTGAGGTTGAATTCGTAGTTGTTTGATGTTATTTTCATAATTTGATCGCACGAGCAAGTCCATATGAGGTTTTTTAGACTTGCGTGCATAATTAGTTTGGAGCCCCAAGGGCTCGGGTGAGTTTTGGATAGGCCATGGAGTGAATTTAGACTTAGAAAATAATTGTTGCAGGTTCAGAGAAAGTTGCAGGTCTCTGAAACCAGGCTTCGCGGTTCGCGGTGGATTTTTCCCGACCGCGGTGGGGTCTTCGCGACCGCGGTGGGGTTTTTGTGGTCAGCAATGGGCAAGGCCATGTCTTCACGGCCACACTCGATGTTTCGCAGTCCGCAGTGGAGCTCTGCGGCCGCGGTCCTTTTTATGCGGTCAGCGGTGAGGGTCTGAGAGGGGTATATATAAACGATACTTTTCAGCCACTTTCATTTTTCAAAAACCTAAAACATAAGAGGCGATTTTTCAAGACACTCTTTCTTTCCCAAAACACAAATAAGTGATTTTTAACTCATTTCTTTCATTCCTTAACTTCTTTTTACAAGATTTCATCCTAGAATCTAGCGTTTTCATGGTGAACTTGAGAATTTTGGGTAGAACTTAGGAATATCGAAATTTGGGGTTTTAGACCTCAAATTGAGTTCGGATTCCAAAACCAATTGTATATCCGCGCTTTGGGGTGAATGGGTAATCGGGTTTTGGTCCAAATTTTGGGTTTGGACCAAGCGGGCCCGGGGGTCAATTTTTGATATTTTGGGGAAAACACTAGAAAACCTATTTTCATGCATTAGAATTGGTTTATTTAGCACTTATTAATGTTATTAAGTAAATTGTGACTAGATACAAGCGAATTGGAAGTGGAAACAAGAGGTAAAGAAGTAGTTGAGGCTTGATTGTGTTTGTGGCATCGAGGTAAGTATTTGGTCTAACCTTAGCTTGAGGGAATATGAAGTGTGGTCTTAATGCTATGTGTTAATTGTTGAGTACGATGTATAGGTATGGTGACGAGTATCTATATGTTGGTGTCAAGCATGCCCGTGAGTCTTATTCTATGATTGTTGTGACTCCGTTATGTATTGTCGATGCTTAATAAGATAATTTCTAATGTTGAACAAGGCTTGTGGAATTATTCTTGGTAATTGAACATTGTAGAGCATTGGCCTAAGTTGAAAAGTGAGTTGGAAGTAATTGTGGAAAAGAGAAGAGGTCTATGATATTGTTTTCCCTTGCCGGGATGTTATTGCTTATAATATTGTTTCGCTTGCCGGGATGTTAGTACAAATGATGTTGTTTCCCTTGCCGGGATATTATTGTTATACTATTGTTCCCTTGCCGAGATTCTATTGTGATTTTATTGATTCCCTTTTCCGAATTTCTTTGTGATTGTTGCTTGGGTAAGGAAGAGTGTAAAAGCACAAAGGGTGATGCCGTGCGTGATATTGGTGAGTGAATGTTAATGCACTAAGGGTGTTGTCGTGCCGATATTGTAAATGTAAAAGCACGAAGGGTGCTATCGTGCCATGATATGAGTGATAATGCACGAAGGATAATGTCGTGCCTTGATTATGTGAGGTAAAAGCACGAAGGGTGATGTCTTGCCAGATATATTGATTTTTATGGTGAGAACGAGAGTAAAAGCATGAAGGGTGATGTCGTGAACTTGTTATTGTTCTCCTTATTCTTGCCTATTGTTAAATTTTGGTGTTCCGTATACTTCTTTACTGAATTTCTGTTTGTACATGATATTTCCCCGCAGCATGTTTCCCCTTTCCATCTTTAACTGCTAGTTTCTGTTGTTATTATTTGTTGTATATGATATAACTGCACAGGTTTATTTGGTAGTCTTATCCTAGGCTCGTCACTACTTCGCCGAGGTTAGGCTTGACACTTACCAGCACATGGGGTCGGTTATGCTGATACTATACTCTGAACTATGTGCAAATCCCGGTGGTGGAGCATTTGGACCGTAGAGAGTTTGCTTCCTTCAGTCCATCAGGAGACCGAGGTAGTCCTGTAGGTGTCCGCAGGCCTTGGCATCCCCTTCTATCTTTTCCATTCTATTTTTATGTACTCCAAAAACAGATTTGTATTTATCTTTCAGACCACTGTTTGTAGTATTCGTAGATAGTCCGTGACATTGTGACACCAATTCTGGGTAGAGTTGTATTGTTGGATTTCTCTTGTACTAGTATTGGGTTAAATTATTAGATTTCGTCTTCTGCATTTCTTTTATTATGATTATTCCGTTGTTGATCATGTAAATTCGTAAATGTTAAAGAGTTAAGGAAAAAAGGTAATAAAATTTGTAATACTCTGCTTGCCTAGCTTTCACGAGTAGGCGCCATCACGACTCCCGAGGGTGGAAAATCCGGGTCGTGACATGTGCTCTTAGCTTTATTATTTGAGCCAACAATCTCGCAAATGTCGTATTGCTAGTTGATAGTAAGCACACATGTTGACCATCTTGTAGATGCATCTACCAAAATCATATAATATCTGAATGGTCCACATGGAGGGTGAATGAGCCCACATATATCACCCTGTATACGTTCTAGAAATGTAGGGGATTCTATGCGAACTTTAATAGTTGATGCTCTAATGATTAATTTGCCTTGAGAACATGCAACACAAGTGAATTCCTTAAATTGAAGAATCTTCTGGTTCTTCATTGAATGTCCATGTGAATTCTCAATTATTTTACGCATCATATTAGAACCAGGATGGCTCAACCGGTTATGCCAAATAAAATTATATTGATTAGTAAACTTCTCGTTTACTACGGCATGTATTTCAATCCTGCTAATACTTGTGTAGTATAAGCCGGAGGAAAGAGCATGTAACATTTCAAGCACATATTTCTTACCAGATATTATTGTAGTAATATAAAAATATTCAATCTTTTCATCATTTGTAGTGTCAATATAGTAGCCATTTTGGCGAATATCTTTGAAACTTAATAAGTTTCTTTGAGATTTACTATAATATAGTACTTCATCAATAGCCAAATTTGTTTCCCTGGTAGTAATAAATTTGTTCTTTCAGAACCTTCAATCAATCTTGTACTACCGAATATTGTATTAACATTGACTTCTTTTATTACCAAATAAGAGAAATATCTCTTATCTCAAAAAATAATGTGTGTTGTAGCAATATCGAGAAGACATATATCATCTTTATTAATCTTGAGTCCAACTGAAGACTGGGGAATTTTTATATTTTTCATAAAAAATCAAAAGGTAAATCATAAGAAATATGAAAGACAAATAGAATAAGAACATTAAGAAATACATTAGAAATGTAGAAACTAGCAACTCATGATGCATTAGAAAAATACAATGAAGAAAAATAAACTAGTTGCAAACATAAAAAAAATGACAACGTTTATTATAGCTTCATTCCACAGTAAGATGCTTAGTTCATCCGTCAATATCCTCAAATAAGTCTTCAGCTTCTAAATGGGTAATATTTGCTAGGCCTCCAAAATCATCATCTTTGTATGCAAAGATGTGCCTTAGAATCATATTTGTTTGAGGGACCTGCTCATCATCATTATTTTAAAAGGCCAAGTGTGCCTCCATATTATTTTCTTTATTTCTGAGGGAGGTTTGATAAAGTTTGACAAAATGATCTGGCGTATGATAAATGCGTGCCCAATGACCTTTCATACCACATCGGTAACACATATTAATTTTACCTTTTGAAGGATTAATTTGAGAACCCTTATTGTTCTCCAATTTATTTCCACCATAATGATGATAATTGTTTCGTCCCACGTCCACGTCTACTACCATGTCCACGACCACGGTAATTATTTTATTTTCTTTCAAACTTATCATATGCTGCTACAACATTCACTTCCGGGAATGGAGCTGACCCAGTGGGACGGGCTTCGAATTTTCATTAATAGAGTATTATTCTACTCTACCACAAGTAGGTATGTGATTAACTTAGAATATTTCTTAAAATCGTTTTCATGGTATTGCTGTTGTAACACCACATTTGAAGCGTGAAAAGTAGAAAATATTTTTTCCAATAAGTCCTCATCTGTGATAGTGACTCCACATAATTTTAATAGAGCACTTACTTTAAAGATAGCAGAATTATACTCACTTACCATTTTAAAGTCTTGCAACCTTAAATGTATATACTCATATCGAGCTTTCAGTAATACCATAAGTTTTAGGTGGCCGTATCGATCCTTCAAATTAGTCCATAATTCAAGTGGATCTTTTACGGTTAAATATTCCGTTTTTAACCCTTTATGTAGATGATGACGAAGAAAAATCATGCTCTTCGTTTTATCCCGTTTTGATGCTTCATTTCCTTGTATAATAGTATTTCCAAGACCTTTAGCGTCATATTGAATTTCAGCATCAAGGACCCTTGATAAATAGTTCTTCCCGGTGATGTCAAGTGCCACAAATTCAAGTTTTAATAAATTTGACATTGTGAAAACTATCATAAAAGATAAATAAGTTAGAGAAATAATTATATTAATAAACAATTAATAAAACAAAATGAGTAAGGGAAAAGAAATAGAAATTGAGCTATATCATGTAAACAACCTACTATTTCATTTTATTCTGGCCATAAATTGGAAACAACATACTATTTCATTTCACTTTATATTATTGATATTGTCACGCCCCCTTTTTTCCCTCTGTGGATAGAGAACCGGGTTTCTACATTCATGGGGGTAATAACTCATTTCCTTTTGGGAATTTGGGTGTTTGAAGAGTCGCCACCTAACGGATTATGGTGCATTAGGGCACCTTGAGCAATTAACTCATGGACTAGTTTGCATTACCAGAGGTTTAGGGTAAGGGATCAAAATAACCTTGAGGGGAAGGTGTTAGGCACCCCTCGTGGTCCACAACGGTGGGTCCTGGCTGAACTTAAGCTATGTGAATTAGTCATTCTAACAAATAAACAGTTTAACATGTACTCGCAAGTAAAGGCATTCTAAGCACATATATGATTCAAGAAATGGAATAAAAGAAAAGGTTTGAACAAGTTGCACATATATAAAGGAAAGTAAATTTATTTAAACAACGGGAATTGGGAAAGAAGAGTCCTAGGTTGGTTAGCCTACAGGATCACCCCACACAATGCCCGGTAATCACTCCTCAATGAGGGGCTACACGTGACATTAGCGCGTAGTCATCATATCCTTACTATCCAATTCCATCCCATAGCCTAAAGCGTTCTAGTAACCTTGAAAAATATCATATGCGTGCACTACATGTCCCTTCTTTGTGGCACTAGAGGTATTTAGGACCTCTAGCTTAGGTAGTTCTAGAACTTCCTAAGGTTTCAAAGGATAAAAGTTTAGCCGTCAATCAAAAACAATTAGGACTTTAAAAAGTAATGCAGGAAAAGCAGTTAAGAGTCCCAGATTTACCTTCACAGATAATGCACATAAATAGCACGTCTCAAACACAAACAAGAGGCAATTTATTAGACAAAATCCTAAGCGGGATATCTAAGTGAGTTTCAATACACAGAAAATATGCAACTTCGTTGTATAAACTCAACAGCAGGGCCCTAATCAGTTTGCCTACTGATTTTAAACCGGTGAATCTTTAAGCAGTAAACACAAGCAAAAACAGTTTTCCCATTTTATAAAGATTCAACACCTAAGGCTTGCCTAGGCGTGGGATCATGCATAATAGTTACCAAAATCATTAACAGTTCAGAAGCTGTTTTACCATAAGAGCATGTTGTTCTAGTTGATACGAATCTGAAAATGCAGAGATTGTTACTAGTTTTATTCAGAAAACATCACAATATGAGATTATTTTTCATTACCTTTTCATGAATCATTAATTAACTAGGCGTCTTAAACAAAATGCAAATAAGATCATAGAACATGGTATCTAATATGCACATGCAAATGGCATGATTGTTAAAAACAGAATCCCTAAGGCATGATATCTAAATGCACACAAGAGTTGCATAATTATTGAAATATGACTTCTGAATGCACAAGAGTAATAGATTTTATGCTAATGTTGTTATTATCCTAGGAGCAGGATTTCTTAGTGATAGACATAAAACATGAATTAGTGACGGATGAGATGCTAAAACAATAGACATAAAATCCTAGGAACATGATATCTAGTGCATATTTGGCATGGTTTGGATGAGTGTATTGATCCTAAAAACATGGATTTTAATACGGATATAAATAATGTAAAGCCTATGACATGTTTTCTACCCCAATGATATTAATAGGATTATATAGCTACCCCTCCCGTTTCACTAGCCATCCCCAACATTTGTTTACAAATAATTATTACAGACCAACTGATTAAATTACATAAATAAATAAAGAAAAAGAAGAAGTTAACTATAGGGAGCCTGAAGCAAGCCCAAGTGTATCCTCAAGATACCAGATTTTCCATAACCTCAAATGCCAAGTTTATAGCCAGCCTCATGTTCGATTGTATCAGAGTTCCCTAAGGACCTCAAGGATCCCGGACAGTGCTCACACCCAGATTTCATAACTAGAACTGAGTAAGTGCAGTATGGAAGGGCTAGCCCCAGTGCATCAGAGTTCAGAGGGATCTCACAGGGATCCCAAGGCGACTACACTAGAGGGGCCAAACCTAGGGGCTTAAGAGTGGAGTGAGAGTGCTTGACATAGTTTTAAAAGGCTTTGATAGGAAACACAATATTGAAAAGGACTCAATTGAAGTAGTTTTATAAAATAGAAGAGTTGTTTAGCAGTAAAACAGTTTTGACAAGAATTGTGTAATCAATCAAACAACAAATCAATCACAAAGCAATCAGAGTCCTAACCACGTGATTCATACAAGGGAATTGGGATTTGGGGATACATAATACACATAATGAACATATAATAAATAGAAGTCTTTTTTAATTAAGGAGTAGCTAACAGTGCAAGCAGTAAGACATGGATTTTAGAGGTGCCAATTAGAACATAGTCATAGAATTAGAAGTGCTTAGGGGGTTCATGGGATTGGGAGATGACATAGTATAGGATTTCATAGCAACAGTGAGGACATAGAAGTACTAAACATGATTAGGCACAACATTAGAATAACTTAGGGTAACAAATCAGTTTTGCAAAACAGGTGCAAACCAAAAACCAACTAACACATAACCATTCAAACATATACCAATAGAGTAAAGCCAAAACATACTACAAGGAATGGACAAGCTCATATCATGCTGATCACATATTTTAATTTGGACAGCACTAACAGTGATCCAAACAGGCTAGTTACATATTGAAAGGTCAGATAATAGATAGGAATAGACTGGTAACTAGTAAACTAAAATAACAAGAAAACATATACTGTTTAGGACTTAAATTGAAATCAGAACATACCAGTTAAGGAGAATAGACACAAAGCGAAGAGCAATAGGGTACAATAATTAGCCTTGGCTTGCAGCCGGCTAATTCAGTAATAGTAGCAAATAACAAGAAAGAGAGCAGAAAAAGCTTTAAGTGTGTGAGGGAGTTGTGAACTAATGTTCGTCTAATGAGAGTAGAAGAAAGCATATATATAGTAGTTGGAAAGCTAAGTAAATAAGGTAAGAATCAAATTGTTCAGTAATTGGAGAACTCGAAATCAATTAAAGTAAAATCAGTCAAAGTCTTCTCTTAATTAAGGGAGTCAATTCAAATGGTAAAGAACAGGCACCAAATAAGGAAAGAGTTCAAAAGACCTAAGTACAGAATAAGCAATTAGGGGTAGATACATAGAGTTCTAATTAAGGAAATAACTGTAAGAATCGAGCAATAATGCAGTCAATCACATAACAAGGTAAGAAAATATTTTAAAGGTTGTGAAAATAGAAAAAGTAGCCAAAAATCAGTAAAGAGTATCATCCCAAGAAATCAGGGATTTAAAGAATAAAAAAATAGTACTAATACTAAGGGAAACATTATAAACTTCCATGAATAACAAGTACTGAGTATAGCCAGAAAGAGACAAATCAGAAACCCTAGTAAGACATTATTGGGGTAGAAATCACTAATCGAAACATATTTATGGGCTTCGAACACACACATAGCAGAATCGACAAGCAAGAATGAACTCAAGATTATAACCTAGTGTTAAAACTGGGATTTTAACATAACAAATTAGGATTAAAAAGGAATTTTAGCAAAAAGTCGTTCAGACATTTGAGAATCAGAGAACAACATTAAAAAGACCAGAAATATGTTGTGAAAAAAAAAGTTCCAGAAACCCTAATGGGAAAATAAAGCGACGCTAAGGTTTTTCATAAAACAAACAAAAATAGCTCAAAAAAACCTCAAATTTGTTACAGATCTAAGAGGTACAGGAGAAGATATTAGGATTTTATAGAAAATAACCCAAAAATAGAGAGACCGGCTTAGAATCCCATAGGTTTAGCCTAGAAATATGAAGATCTTACTCAATCGGGTCATGGTGGCCTGAGAACGGCGAGAACATGCCATGGGTGGTGAGTGAACAACCACTGGTCCCTTGAGGACCTCAAGACAGCAAGAATTCGGTCATGGGGGAGCCATTAGGGCTAGGGGTGGTGGTGAGCCACCATTATTATTGGCGAGCAAGCAGCCGGCAAAGGGGAGTTAGGGTTTAGGTAGAGGAAATTTGAGAGAGAAGGAGAGGGGTGACGGCGGGTGAGTGAAGAGTGAATGAGGGGTTTGGGGGTATAGGTTTAGGTTAAATTAGGAAAGAACCGTTGATCATAATTGATCAACGGCCAGGATATAATTAGCATTGGGTCGGGTAGTATTAGGAATTGGGCTTGGGGTATGGGCTAGTTTAATTAAGGGGTTGGTCTGGTTTAATTAAGGCTAAACTTGAAATAGAAATGGGCTATTTGTTAAATACCCGAATTAAATTAGTCAAAAATAGTTTATAACATAATTATTAATTATAAAAAGTGATTATATTGCATGAGAATAATTTAGAAATGATTATTTGGTAATTAAAAATATAAAGGACTAATTTTTGGTAAAACATAGTGCAAAATTATATGTATGGGCTATAATTGCAAAGTTATTGCAATTATAGCCAAGAGGTGCCAATTTGGTTATTTATGGAACAATTTGGTCTTAATAGGACCATAAACAGTAAATTAAATCAACAAATGTCTTTAAAATCATTTGTGATGCAATTTTGTAATCATTTATTGGAAATAAAATACTGGACAAATTAAAAAATGTGGAAAATTTATGGAAAAAATACCAATTGGTGTTAATGCATGATTTTGAAGGTATATATGCAACTAAAAATATTTTGGAAAAAATTGGGTATCAACAGCTGTCCCTCTTTACCCGGAAAGGATGAAAGAGTTTTTGGGTAAAGAAATGATGGCCAATTTTGACCGGACAGGATGTTTTGAAAGACAGAGGCCGGACTTTGGTCTTGAGTTGCCTAAATATCCCTGGTTTTACAGGAATCAGGTCATGTGTAGTTCTGGATTCATTGGCAGAATATACCGATGAAGTCATTGCAAGAACGGACACGGGATGTAAGAGAGGCTATAGTGAGCGGTTAAGTTTGAGACAGTTGAAGGAACTGGAGCGAGGTCGCTTCTGCTAGGATAGCGGTTGTTTGCTGGTCACTTGCAGATGAAAGATGTTGTCGACATGTATTTGTGCGAAAATTTAAACATGATGAAGAGTCCCCTTGAACCATGAAGGTTGTCTTTGGACGGTTAAAGATGACGTCCTTGGACCATGACATCTTGGTCCATGAATTGTTTAGTGAGGGATTCGTAGGCCATGAAATGTTGTTCTTGGGCCATGCAGATGGTACCTCCGAAACATGACACTTTTGAATAATAATATGCAAATTTGAGGGATCTGTATGCCATGGCATGGTGTCTTCCAGCTATGAGGATGAAACCTTTGGATATATTGGTGATATTTTAGCCCATGAGATGCAATAATATGATGTCAACAAGACAAGGCTTAGTCTTGTGAAATAAAGGGCAGAGCTTAGCCCGATATAAAAGCAAATAGATAGTTCTGAAATTAGAGCAATATTCGTGCAATAGTCTCATGCAAATAGGGAGGCAAGGATTATCCTCATACAAATGGGGAGGCAAGGATTAGCCTCATGTAGATATGAAGGCAAGGATTAGCCTCATGCAGGTATGGAGGCAAGGATTAGCCTCATGCAGACGGGGAGTCAAGGATTAGCCTCATGTAGATATGGAGGCAAGGATTAGCCTCATGCAGATATGGAGGCAAGGATTAGCCTCATGCAAGTACGGAGGCAAGGATTAGCCTCATGCAGATACGGAGGCAAGGATTAGCCTCATGCAGATACGGAGGCAAGGATTAGCCTCATGCAAGTATGGAGGCAAATATTAGCCTCATGCAAGTATGGAGGCAAGGATTAGCCTCATGCAGATAGGGAGGCAAGGATTAGCCTCATGCAAATATGGAGGCAAGGATTAGCCTCATATAGGTATGGAGGCAGGGATTGGCCTTTGCAAATATGGAGGCAAGGATTAGCCTCATGTAAGTGGGGAGGCAGGGATTAGCCTCATGCAAATATGGAGGTAAGGATTATCCTCATGCAAATATGGACGCAGGGATTAGCCTCATGCAAATATGGAGGCAAGGATTAGCCTCATGCAGATAGGGAGGCAGGAATTAGCCTCATGCAGATAGGGAGGCAAGGATTAGCCTCATGTAGAGAGCAAGTAGCAAATAAGAGTAGTATATGTCTTAGTTGGAGATATATTCGGTGTCTGATGTCCTGATTGATAGCGAATTTGCTTTGTGTATACATATCTGTGAATGCTATCGTTACGTCAAACGTGTCTGCGTTCAAAGAAAATTGTAAGTTTTGTGAGGGGAGGTTGGTTCGTGCTTCTGTCTGCTGGCCTTGCTTTGCTCCGTTCTAGAGGCCTTTTCGAGTTCCCCTAGGTAACACCTGACTGTTATGGAAATAAAGTTTTTTCGAAAAATAAAAAATAGAGTCATTTTAGAAACATGTTGATATATCAAGTAATTTTAGATGAACTAGTGACTGTAACACATTTCAGAGACACTGCAGATTTCCTATGTAAGAATTTTGAGGGTCCTCATCAAAATTCTGCCCCAGTTTGGTAGATGATCTTTCGGTTATTTGCAAATAATAGGCCTTGTTGAATATTCTTCGAAATTTTGAGAATCCTTCTCAAAATTCTACCCTAGTTTCTTAACCAATTTCTGACTTTTTGGCATGCGACGACGTCGGCTGGACTTGCTCCGAAATTTTGAGGGTCTTCCTCAAACTTCTGCCCCAGTTTCTGATCTTGGGAAAAATGGAAATTTTATTATGATATGACCGAACCCACAGGGCTGCCTACATATCCCCTCTTAAACGGGAATCAGGTTAAGCGTAGTTCAATGCGATTGGATGAAGAAAATAGTGTAAGCATAGTATCTCTTGACTGCGTCTGAATTGATTGGTTTTGGCCAAATTTCTCCGTCCATCTCTGCAAGTATGAGTGCTCCTCCTGTCAGCACCCTGTGAACCATATAAGGACCTTGTCATTTGGGATAGAATTTTCCTTTGGCTTCATCTTGGTGTGGGAAAATCTTCTTCAGCACTAGCTGTCCTGGTGCAAATTGCCTTGGTTTGACCCTTTTGTTGAAAGCCTAGACATTCTATTTTGGTAAATCTGATTGTGATATACTGCATTCATCCTTTTTCCATCTATGAGGGCCAATTGTTCACAGTGGCTCCTTATCCATTCTGTGTCTCTGAGTTCCGCTTCCTGTATGATTCTTAAAGAAGGAATCTCTACCTCGGTTGGAATGACAGCTTCGATACCGTAGACCAACATGTAGGGAGTTGCTCCGGTTGATGTGCAAACTATAGTGCGGTATCCTAATAAAGCAAAAGGTAGCTTCTCGTGCCATTGTTTGTGATTTTCTACCATCTTCCTTAGTATCTTCTTGATATTTTTGTTGGCGGCTTCTACAGCTCCATTCATCTGAGGTCTGTAGGTTGTGGAATTATTGTGCTTGATTTTGAAAGTTTCACACATGGCTTTCATCAGATCACTATTGAGATTGGCGGCATTGTTGGTAACAATGGACTCGGGAAATCCGAATCGGCAAACAATACGATCTTTAACAAAATCTGCGATGACTTTCTTGGTTACAGCTTTGTAAGATGCAACCTCTACCCATTTTGTGAAGTAATCAATGGCTACCAAAATAAACCTGTGCCCATTTGATGCAGTGGGCTCGATCGGGCCAGTGAAATCCATTTCCCAGGCAGCATATGGCCAAGGTAAGCTTGTTGCATTGAGCTCATTTGGCAGCACTTTTATCATACCAGCATGTACTTGGCATTGGAAGCATTTGCGGACATACTGGATGCAGTCCGTCTCCATGGTCATCCAAAAATAACAGGCCCTAAGTATCTTCTTAGTCAAGACAAAACCATTCATGTTCGGGCCATATGTCCCAGCATGTACGTCCTCAAGCAGTTTAGAAGCTTCTTTTGCGTCGACACATCTTAGCAGTCCCAAATCAGGAGTTCTCCTGTACAAATTTCCTCCACTGTGGAAGAAGTGATTGGAAAATCTCCGGAGCGTGCATTTCTTAGTGTGGTTTGCATGCTCCGGATATTCTCCTTTCATCAAGTACTCCTTGATGTCGTGGAACTAAGGTTTCCCATCTGTTTCCTCTTCAACATGGGCACAATATACTGGCTGATTATGAATGCTCACTGGAATAAGATCAACATAATTCTTATATAGATGTTGTATCATGGATGATAAAGTGGTCAATGCATCGGCAAACTCATTCTGAATTCTGGGCACATGTCGGAACTCTATCTTCGTGAACCTCTTTCTCAATTCCTGCAAATGGTGCAGATATGGCAATATCTTGGAATTCTTGGTAGCCCACTCTCTTTATACCTGGTGCACCAACAAATCTGAATCACCGATTACCATCAGCTCTTGAATATTCATGTCGATTGCCATGTTGAGTCCTAGTATGCAAGCTTCATATTCGGCCATGTTGTTGGTGCAGGGAAATCTGAGTTTAGCAGATACCGGATAATGTTGACCCATTTCTGACACCAAAACCGCTCCAATGCCCACTCCTTTGAAATTCACAGCTCCGTCAAAGAACATCCTACAACCGTCGTACGCTTCGGTAATGTCCTCTCCTACGAATGATACTTCTTCATCAGGAAAATACGTTTTCAAGGGTTCGTATTCTCCTCCCACCGGATTTTCAGCAAGATGATCTGTCAATGCTTGCCCTTTGACTGCTTTTTAAGTTACATAGACGATATCGAACTCACTCAATAGTATCTGCCATTTGGCTAACTTTCCAGTCGGCATGGGTTTCTGGAATATGTACTTTAGAGGGTCCATCCTGGATATGAGGTATGTGGTGTAGGCAAAAAGTAATGCCTCAATTTCTGAGTTGTCCAAGTCAAAGCACAGCAAGTGCATTCCAGTAGAGAGTATCGTGCTTCGTAAGGTGTGAACGTCTTACTCAGGTAGTATATGGCATGCTCATTTCTTCCTGTCTCGTCATGTTGTCCCAAAATGCATCCGAAGGCTCCATGCAACACAGATAAATAGAGTAGCAAAGGCCGCCTCGGCTTTGGCGAGACCAAAATCGGTGGGGTAGATAAGTACTCTTTGATTTTGTCGAAGGCCCTCTGACAATCCTGTGTCCATCTTGTTTCGGCATCTTTCCTCAACATCTTGAAGATGGGTTCACATATGACTGTGGACTTTGCTATGAATCGACTGATATAGTTGAGATGTCCTAGGAAGCTCATCACATCCTTTTTGCTCTTAGGTGGTGGTAACTCCTGAATAGCCTTGACTTTAGACGGATCCAGCTCGATCCCTCAACGGTTGACGATGAATCCCAATAACCTTCCTGCGGGAACCCCGAATGCACGCTTTGTGGGGTTTAGTTTCAAGTTTTACCTCCTTAGCCTGTCAAAGAACTTTCTCAAGTCTGCTATGTGATCTGCGGCCCTCTTGGATTTGATAATGACGTCATCCACATACAACTCTATTTCCTTGTGTATCATATCATGGAATATGGTTGTTATGGCTCTCATGTAAGTAGCCCCAGCATTCTTCAGACCGAATGGCATCATCTTGTAACAGTACAGCCCCTAAAGTGTGATAAAAGCTGTTTTCTCTATGTCTTCTTCATCCATCCAGATCTGGTGATAAACTGTGAAGCAATCCACAAAGGATTGGAGTTCATACTTGGCGCAGTTGTCGATCAAAATGTGTATGTTTGGCAGTGGAAAGTTTTCCTTAGGACTTGCTCTGTTTAAATCCCGATAGTCAACAAATACCCTGACTTTCCCATCCTTCTTTGGAACTGGCACAATGTTAGCTAACCAGGTTGGGTACTCAACCACCCTGAGAACTTTGGCTTTGATCTGCTTGGTAACTTCCTCCTTGATTTTCAGGCTCATGTCTGGTTTGAATTTTCTGAGTTTTTCCTTCACTGGCGGACACATGGGATTAGTAGGCAACTTGTGAGACACTATGGATGTGCTCAGACCGATCATGTCATCATATGACCATGCAAATATATCCTCATATTCCTTTAAGAAATGGATGTACTCTTCTTTCTCTGTTGGTGACAAATGAATGTTGATGCAAGTCTCCTTGACAGTCTCGGTGTCCTCCAAGTTTACTTATTCTCAAAGTTTTCAACTTCCCTGACAACTTCCTCGGGTATCTCATCTTCTTCATCTGAATCACTATTCTCATGTTGCGTTGCCTCGTTACATGTCATAGTCATCGGTTTATCAGGAAAAGTAATAATAACACTCTAAAAAGAAAAAGTGTAGAAAATAGTAATGAATAATAAAGAGCAAATGCATTTGATTAAAATTAAACAACATCCAGACAATGGTGGCTCGATGAATCGAGCACTTATTTTTTGAAACAAGCAAGTCTTTAAATCAAAATTACTGAAAATCTTAAATGCCTATAATGGCTATAGAAATTAAATCTGTCAAGCTACCCAGGGACTCGGCGGGCCCGGGATGGTCTGGCGGTCCAGTTCCTGAGAACAGCTACCTTCTCCATGGTTTGAATGGTGAGGCCTTCTTCCTCCTCATCCCCAATTATTGCACTGCATTCCATGTCCTTATCCTCCAAGAATAAGTTCTTTATACCGGCTAATGCCTTTTCTTATGTAGTTCCCCATATTGTGTCGGCTTGGTAAAAGGTCTGATCTAGATGTGGCACCGGTTGCTCGAGAGGGTAATAAGGTCTGCGCCATGGGGGCGACCAATCATTATACTCTTGCCATGTGTACTGATATCCGAGCCAAAGGTAGTACCATGTCCCTTCAACCGTATCGGTCTAGTGATACCCTGAAGATTCTTTCCAAGCCCTTTGTCGGGTTCATACCCAAACCATGCCAGTATGATCTCTATTTTACCGCTCTACCATTTATCTTTCTCGACGGCATTGACACGTTCAATGTGATGATAGGTTTCCCCTCCTAGCATTCTTCTATGTCCAATGACCGGGATGGTTTGACTGGTGTAAATGGGGTTACTCCCATCTTCGTGAATGATCACCTCCTGACGGTTCCATTCAAATTTCACGACTTGATGTAGTGTGGATTCCACAGCCCCAGCGGTATGGATCCATGGTCAGCCCAACAAAAGATTGTATGAGGTCAGTATGTTGAGCACCTGAAACTCGACGTCGAACCAAGTTGGCCCCATCTGTAGACAAAGGTTAATTTCCTCGATTGTGGCCCTTTGAGATCAATCAAAAGCTTTCATGTTCATGCTTCTTGCCTGTATTTCATGAAAACCTTTGTTCAACCTTTTCAGAGTATCCAATGTACCCATCAACCAAGACCCTGGCAATGAACTTGTCTTCAAATTGCACTGTGATATGCAATGCTCTATTGTGATTCAAACCCTCAGGCGGTAGCTCATCTTCGTGGAAGATGATCTTATGACTTTCCAGTACCTGCCCTACCATATTGGCCATCTCTCCACCGGTGATGTTGTTGGGTACATAAGCTTCACTCAACACTTTCATTAAAGCATTCTTAAGTGCCTCTGAATTTTGCAGCAGTGATAGGATGGATATCTGAGCCGGGGTTTTGTTCAAATGGTCAATGACGGAATACTCTTTTGCTTGTATGTTCCCCCAAAGGTCATCTGGCCCTGTTTCGATGACAGACTGCTTGGTAGTGGAATCCTTACTTGGTCTTTCCAAGTGTTCAGGTGTATAGACTCTTCCGGTCTTGGTTATTCCCTGTGCAGCATCAGATTCTTCTACATTTGCCTTCCGTTTACACTGAGCTTCGGCAACATAATCCCAAGGTATTGCTTTTGAGTGGAAAGGAGGTGTGGTTGATACTGTCATTGTAAAAGGTGTGACCACTTCTACTTCAAATGGAGCAGGGGTGTCCGTTGGCGGAGCCACCTCTACCTCAAATTGAACTGATGCAGCTACCTCAACCTCGATTAGGGACTGAATCTGTACTACAATAGGAGTAAGTGTGACCGAGGGTTTAAAGTCATCGCGCTCTCGAATAAGCCCAATCGACCCATCAGGGTCCTATTCTTCATTCATCTCTATCATATGTACCCCACCACCTCTATGATCGAGGAGAGGGTTGTTGCGGACATTGGGTGCAACTTCCTTTGCCTGTATGATCTTGTTGTCAATTAGCGTCTGGATCTTATCTTTCAATGTTCGGCACTCATCAGTGGTGTGCCCTTTCATACCGGAGTGGTATACATATGTTTTGTTTGGATTGACCCAATGGGATGGATTTTCTAATGCCGCAGCAGGAATAAGGGTGACATAACCAGCGGCTTTTAACCTTTCATACAACTGGTCAATGGGTTCAATAATAGTGGTGTACTGTCTGGGTGGCTTACAGTCAAAGTTTTGTCGTGGTCTTGGAAAATTTTGGTGAGTTGGAGGCGACTGGAAATGAGATGGTTGGGAATTATAGGTGTGATGGACAGTGGCTAGTTGAGAATATCCGGGAGATGAAGGTTAATATGTAGGTGGTGATGCTTGGTATGTGGGCGGAGGTGTTTGATATGTGGGTGGAGGTGTTTGATATATGGGTGGAGGTGTCTGATATGTGGGTAGAGGTGTTTGATATATAAGTGGAGATTTCGGGCCTTGGGCTACCATAACTGTCCCAACGTCTCTCTTTTTTGATATGCCTCCTGATTGTAACGCCTTATTTATGGCATGTAATGCCTCAAAATTTGTTACCATCCCGCTTTTGATGCCTTCCTCAATTGTTTCTCCAAGCTTGATGATATCAGAGAACTTATGGTTTTCAATGACAATCAACCTTTCATAATACTGCGGATCTTGTTCTCTGACGAAGAACTTATTCATTTGTTCCTCGTCCAAAGATGGCCTGACCTTGGCCACTTCCGACCTCCAACGAGTAGCATACTCGCAGAAGGTTTCAGTGGGTTTCTTCTTAAGATTCTGGATGTAGAAAATATCTGGTGTATTCTCTATATTGAACCTGAACCGATCCATGAAATCTGATGCCATACCCACCCAATTTGACCATTTCTTGGGATCCTAGCTGATGTACCAGGACAAGCATCTCCAATAAGACTCCTCATAAAGAGCTTCATTAAAATCTTTTTCTTTCCCGACCTCGACAAGCTTGTCAAAATAGGTCCTCAGATGAACCCTGGGATCACCTATACCGTCAAACATTTTAAACTTGGGAGGTTTGTATCACTCTAGTAGTTTTACATCTGGCTGTATGCATAAATCTTCATAGTTAGACCTTCTATTCTCTTGCCGCCCTTGACACCCTGAACCTAACTTGTCAGCTTCTTGAGTTCTTCAGCCATGTTTCTAATGAGCAGGTCCTTCTTGGCGGATTCTGGTGTATAGGAGATTGGTTGGGTAGAGTGAGGTACGGTTTCCATGAATATGGGGTTGTTTTGGTGAGTGCCAGGTGCTTGGTGTAGTAGTGGTCGTTGGTTGAGTTTTGGGGATTGGGGATGAGTTATGGTGTGTTTTGGGGAGTGTGATAAGTGGCGATTGGTGGATACTGAATTGGTTAATGGTGGTGTTGTGGCGGAGTTGGTATAGGTAGGGGATTGAGATTTTGGGGTGGGGTAGCATATTGATACGGTGCAGGAGGGTTTTGTGGGTGTTGGTTTGGTGTGTTTTGGGGAGGTGTTGGGTTCTTTATGTTGATGTCAGGGACATTCAGGGTGAGTGACAAGTTTGCCAAGTTGCGGACCTGCTCAAGCTCTCCTTGTAGCTCCAATATCTTTTATTCCAATCTTAAGACTAGATCATTTGGTGTTGGAATACTCCGACCATCTGAGGTTTCTGCGTTCGGTATTCTCCTCTCGAATACCACTTAAGTCGTCCATTTTTGTTTTTCCTTTGCTCTTTGTATTGCATGGAGGAGGAGGTGGTGGAGGGCCTCTAGATCTGGTGTGGTATGCTGATGATGCCAGTATGAGCGGACTAACCTTAGGGAATGGGAATAAAGAATAAAATAAAAATAAAAGGTAAACAAGTCAGTAAGGATCCTGAAATGTTTGCAACATTTAAACACATATTGCGGGAATGTAAATTCGTGTCCTAATTTGGGGACCTCGTTGTGCCCGAGGTAGGCCTAGCGACAAATAAATTTGGAGAAATTTAGTGCCAATAATTGCCTCATTTCATTAATGTAAAAGTAAACAAACCAAAACGAAACTAAATAAGATAATGTCACTAATGACATTTGGCCTTGTTACATTTGAAAGGAAAGCAGGTAAATCTAATCTACCTAGTCCTAGAAAGACCCTCTCTGGACTGGATGCTCTTATCAATCAATTCTCCTATCTCGCGCAGGTTCAGCAATAGGAATGCCCTTGCCAGATGCCCTACTTCATTTCCTTCAACATTCTGGCAGTCAGTGACCCTCTTCCTCATCTTTCCCTCTAATTCCATCAAGCTGTACTCCAGATATTCCAGCCTTTCACTGGATTTAACAGCTCTTTCCTTCCATTCGTTAATCATCTCCATGTCAGCCTTATGTTGCGCCATATGCTTAGCTTCAGATTCTTGAACTCTTTTCCGCAGCTTGTTGTACTTCAACTCTGGCTCAGCAACCTCGTCTATGACCCGATTTCCTGGCCCCGCCCTTGGCTTAGAGACCCTGGCTATGTTTTCCTCTAACCATGAGGGGTAAAGGTATGAGTGGCTGATATGGTATCAGTCTGTCTTAATAGTATCCTTCTCCATGATAATCTTTAAGGTCCACATGTATTGCGCTTCATTCTTATACGGGATGGCGTCCCCTTGGAAATCGGCCCTGAAGTGACACATCTTTGCGACCCGTGGTATGATTTGTCTCCTGCCTGCTTGCCTCATAACCCTGCTTGTCTCTTGGTATGAGAAACTGATCCCATTATCCTCCAAAATCAATGACATAAGCGCGTAATATGTCCTCCAATATCTGAATAGTGCGCTCTGACTGCCCCGTTTGAGGGTGAAAAGTTATGCTCAACTCAACCTGAGTGCCCAACTCTCGCTACACGCCCCTCCAAAACTGTGAAGTAAATTGAGTACCCCTATCTGAAATGATGGAAACTGGAACCTCATGCAGGCGAACAACCTCTCAGATATAAATCTCTACTAATCCCTATGAGGGATAGGTAATACACATAGGAATGAAGTGCGTAGACTTGGTCAGCCGATCCACAATCACCCAAATAGCATCGAACTTCTTCAAAGTCCGTGGTAGTCCAACTATAAAATCCATGGTGATCCGCTCCCACTTCCACTCTGGAATATCTATCTGCTGAAGCAAGCCACCCGGTCTCTGATGTTCATATTTCACCTGCTGACAATTGAGACACCGAGCTACAAAGCCCACAATATCCTTCTTCATTCTCCTCCACCAATAACACTGTCTCAAATCCCGATACATCTTCGCGGCACCCGGATGAATAGATTACCGCGAGCTATGAGCCTACTCTTGAATCAACTCTCGAAGCCCATCTACATTGGATACACATATCTGGCCCTGCATCCTCAATACCCCATCATCACCAATAGTTACATCTCTAGCATCGTCGTGCTGAACGCTGTCCTTAAGGACAAGCAAATAAGGATCATCATAGTGGCGCTATCTGATGCGATCAAACAAGGAAGATCGAGAAATCACACAAACTAAGACCGACTAGGTTCCGAAATATCCAACCTCACAAACCGATTGGCCAAGGCCTGAACATCAACTGTAAGAGGTCTCTCTACTTACCTTGAAAATTATAATTATAATTAGATTTGATTTTGTGGTTCTAAAAATAAATGATCTATTTTTATACTAGTTGTTAGGCAATGGATGCTAAGTAAAAGACTTGGAAACGAGATAATAGCTTGAAAACAATGTGATAATCGAACCGAATGGCTAATAATTGGGGCCATGAGGTCGAGTCAAATTCTCTGTCGAGGATAGTCGATGGAGGATTAACTATTATGATAAATTCAATGGCGACTCTTTATGGCCAATAGTAAGCAATAAATGAAGAACAACAAATAGAACACAATAAATAGAACACAATAAATGTAGGTAGTGGTGTCAAGAGAATTTGTTAGGAAGTAGAGAGAATGTTCTTGTATATTCAATATTGAGTATCAGATCCTTTACAAAATGACAAGGGTCCCCTTTATATATGAGGAGGAATCTCAACATAGTACAAATGCATTTATTACAAATTTACGTGGTTAGTAAAGCTATTTAATGCCACGGTACGAGCTTGGACTAGCCAAAAAGACTAGGTCAGCTTTAGTCGCATGCCTTGGGAGCCCCCCACTTTTTCACCATAACTATCGATCTAAACTACCTCGAGGCTGGATGTCGATAACCCCTCGGGTGTTAATCTCGACCATAATCTCGAGCCTATGGAAACGTGCTTATGAAGCATCGTAATGACCGAAAATTAGACCCTTCGATTTTACCGCATACAGATAGTCCCCTCATAGAGTGAAGTGATAAGAAACGACTTTGATATCCATCTCCTCGAACTTCACGCAAGGATGTCATAGTCATGACGTAAGCCTTCGTGATACCTCATTTTCTGCAAAACAAAGAGAGTTAGGCCTTTTTCCCTTCCAGGTTCGTCTATTTATATAGTAATGATTAGCATATTCCCACTTATTTCTCCAGATTAATGCACATAATCGTCTATTCAAACGCACTACTGATTGACTAGTTTTATTGCAAATACACCTTTCCGCATTTAAAGGGTGATAATATAGGAAGAGCGCAAATACTCATCAAGCGTTGTTATGGTATTAATTACGCACGAGTAAAGTATGATGTTGAGCATGATTTATGCAACAATAAATAGCATGTTGTCAAGTATTTGTACGTAAGAAATGATAAATACGGTATTTACATAATTGAAAGACGGTTACAGAAAGGAAAACAAAGAGATAAGTCAGTTTCAAGAACAAAAGAATCATAAATGCTTGAAAATAGATAGTTAAATTCAAATAAAGGGAAAGGGTACGTGGGATAGAGCATGCTTGGACTAATTCACAAAAGATAAGTTCGTTATGGTAAGAGCCAAAAAATATCCAAAGCAGAGTCTCCATGCTGTCGCGCCCTCTTTTTTTCCCTCCGCGGAGAGAGGTCCGGGTTTCGACATTTATGGGGGTAATAACTCATTTCCTTTTGGAAATTTAAGTGTTTGAAGAGTCGCCACCTAACAGATTATGGTGCGTTAGGTCTCTTTGAGCAATTAACTCATGGACTAGTTTGCATTACCAGATGTTTAGGGTAAGGGCTTGAAATAACCTTGAGGGGAAGGTGTTAGGCACCCTCGCGGTCCACAACGGTGGGTCCCGTCCGAACTTAAGCTATGTGAATTAGTCATTTTAACAAATAAACAGTTTTAACACGTACTTGCAAGTAAAGGCATTCTAAGCACATATATGATTCAAGTAATGGAATAAAAGAAAAGGTTTGAACAAGTTGCACCTATATAAACAAAAGTAAATTTATTTAAATAACGTGAATTGGGAAAGAGGGGTCCTAGGTTGGTTATCCTACAGGATCCCCCACACAATGCACGGTAATCACTCCTCAATAAGGGGCTACACGTGACATTAGCGCGTAGTCATCGTATCCTTACTATCCAATTCCATCCCCTTAGTCATAGCCCAAAGCGTTCTAGTTACCTTGAAAAATGTCATACGCGTGCACTACTCGTTCCTTCTTTGTGGACCTGGAGGTATTTAAGACCTCTACCTTAGGTATTTCTAGAACTTCCTAAGGTTTCAAAGGATAAAAGTCTAGGCGTCAATCAAAAACAATTAGGACTTTAACAAGTAATGCAGGAAAAGTAGTTAAGAGGCCCAGATTTACCTCCACAGCTAATGCACATAAACAGCACATCTCAAACATAAACAAGAGGTAATTTATTAGATAGAATCCTAAGAGGGATATCTAAGTGAGCTTCAATACACAGAAAATATGCAACTTTGTTGTATAAACTCAACAGCAGGGCCCTAATCAGTTGGCGTATTGATTTTAAACCTGTGAATCTCTAAGCAGTAAACACAAGCAAAAATATTTTTCCCGTTTTATAAAGATTCATCACCTAAGGCTTGCCTAGGCGTAGGATCATGCATAATAGTTACCAGAATCATTAACAGTTCAGAAGTCGTTTTCCATAAGAGCATGTTGTTCTAGTTGATACGAATCTGAGAATGCAGAGATTATTACCAGTTTTATTCAGAAAACATCACAATGTGAGATTATTTTTCATTACCTTTTAATGAATCAGTAATTAACTAGGCATCTTAAACAAAATGCAAACAGGATCCTAGAACATGGTATCTAATATGCACATGCAAATGGCAGGATTGTTAAAAACAAAATCCCTAAGGCATGATTTCTAAATGCACACAAGAGTTGTAGAATTATTGAAATATGACTTCTGAATGCACAAGAGTAACAGATTTTATGCTAATGTTGTTATTGTCCTAGGAGCAGGATTTCTAAGTGATAGACATAAAACATGGATTAGTGACGGATGAGATGCTAAAACAGTAGACATGAAATCCTAGGAACATGATATCTAGTGCATATTTGGAATGGTTTAGATGAGTGTATTGATCCTAAAAACATGGATTCTAATGCAGATATAAATAATGTAAAGCCTATGACATGCTTTCTACCCCAATGATATTAATAGGATTATATAGCTACCCCTCCCCTTTCACTAGTCATCCCCAATATTTGTTTACAAATAATTATTACAGACCAGTTGAATAAATTACATAAATAAATAAAGAGAAAGAAGAAGTTAACTATAGGGAGCCTGAAGCAGGCCCAAGTGTATCCTGAAGATACCAAATTTTCCATAGCGTCAAATGCCAAGTTTATAGCCAGTCTCATGTCCGGGTGTGTCAGAGTTCCCTAAGGACCTCAAGGATCCCAGGCAGTGCTCATACCCAAATTTCATAACCAGAATTGAGTAAGTGCAGTGTGGAAGGGCCAGCCTCAGTGCATCAGAGTTCAAAGGGATCTCACAGGGATCCCAAGGCAGTCACACACTGGAGGGGCAGAACCTAGGGACTTAAGAGTGGAGTGAGAGTGCTTGACATAGTTTTGAAAAGCTTTGATAGGAAACACAGTAGTGAAAAGGACTCAATTGAAGTAGTTTTATAAAATAGGAGAGTTGTTTAGCAGTAAAATAGTTTTGACAAGAATTGTGTAATCAAACAAACAACAGATCAATCACAGAGCAAACAGAGTCCTAACCACGTGATTCATACAAGGGATGGGGACACATAATGAACATATAATAAATATAAGTCTTTTGTAATTAAGGAATAGCTAACAGTGCAAGAAGTAAGGCATGGATTTCAGATGTGCCAATTAGAACATAGTTATAGAATCAAAAGTGCTTAGGGGGGTCATGGAATTGGGAGATGACATAGTATAGGATTTCATAGCAATAGTGAGGACATAGAAGTACTAAACATGATTGGGCATAACATCAGAATAACTTAGGGTAACAAAACAGTTTTGCAAAATAGGTGCAAACCAGAAACCAACTAACACATAAGCATTCAAACATATACCAATAAAGTAAAGCCAGTACATACTACAAGGAATAGACAAGCTCATATCATGCTGATCACATATTTGAATTAGGATATAGCACTAACAGTGATTCAAATAGGCTAGTTACATATTGAAAGGTAAGATAATTGACAGGAATAGACTGGTAACTAGTAAACTAAAATAGCAAGAAAACATATAGTGTTTAGGACTTGAATTGAAATCAGAACATACCAGTTAAGGAGAATAGACACAAAGTGAAGAGCAATTGGGTGCACTAATTAGCTTTGGCTTGCAGCTGGCTAATTCAGTAATAGTAGCAAGTAACAAGAAAGAGAGCAGAAAAAGCTTTAAGTGAGTGAGGGAGTTGTGAACTAATGTTCGTCTAATGAGAGTAGAAGAAAGCATATATATAGTAGTTTGAAAGCTAAGTAAATAAGGTAAGAATCAAATTGTTCAGTAATTGGAGAACTCGGATCAATTAAAGTAAAATCGGTCCAAGTCTTCTCTTAATTAAGGGAGTCATTTCAAACGGTAAAGAACATGTACCAAATAAGGAAATAGTTCAAAAGACCTAAGTACAGAATAAGCAATTAGGGGTAGATACATAGAATTCTAATAAAGGAAATAATAGTGAAAATCGAGCAATAATGCAGTTAATCACATAACAAGGTAAGAAAATATTTTAAATGTTGTGAAAACATGAAAAGTAGCCGAAAATCAGTAAAGAGTATCATCCCAGGAAATCAGGGATTTAAAAAATCGGAAAATAGTACTAATACTAAGGGAAACATTATAAACTTCCATGAATAACAAGTACTGAGTATAGCCAAAAAGAGCCAAATCAGAAACCCTAGTACGACATTATTGGGGTAGAAATCACTAATCGAAACATATTCATGGGCTTCGAACACACACATAGCAGAATCGACAAGCAAGAATGAACTCAGGATTATAACATAGTGTTAAAACTGGGGTTTTAACATAACAAATTAGGATTAAAAATCAATTTTAACAAAAAGTCGTTCAAATGTATGAGAATCAGAAAACAACATTAAAAAGACCAGAAATATGTTTTGAAAAAAAAGTTCCAGAAACCCTAATGGGAAAATAAAGCGACGCTTTGAGAAATCGAAAGGTTTTTCATAAAACAAATGAAAATAGCTCAGAAAAACCTCAAATCTGTTACAGATCTAAGAGGTACAGGAGAAGAGATTAGGGTTTTCTAGAAAATAACCCAAAAATAGAGAGACCAGCTTAGAATCCATAGGTTTAGCCGAGAAATACGAAGATTTTACTCAATCGGGCCATGGTGGCCTGAGAACGGCGAGAACATGCCATGGGTGGTGAGTGAACAGCCACTAGTCCCTTGAGGACCTCAAGACAACAAGAATCCGGTCATGGGGGAGCCATTAGGGCTAGGGGTGGTGGTGAGCCACCATTATTATCGGCGAGCAAGCAGCCGGCGAAGGGGAGCTAGGGTTTAGGCAGAGGGAATTTGAGAGAGAAGGAGAGGGGTGACGGTGGGTGAGTGAAGAGTGAATGAGGGGTTTGGGTGTATAGGTTTAGGTTAAATTAGGAAAGAACCGTTGATCAAAATTGATCAACGGCCAGGATTTTAATCAGCATTGGGTCGGGTAGTATTAGGAATTGGGCTTGGGGTATGGACTAGTTTAATTAAGGGTTTGAGCTGGTTTAATTAAGGCTAAAATTGGAATAGAAATGGGTTATTTGTTAAATACCCTAATTAAATTAGTCAAAAATAGTTTATAACATAATTATTAATTATTTTTTTTGATTTGCACCAGGTGTCCGAGTCTCTTCAAGCCCCGACTATTCCCGGGGGTGCACAGGCCCTCGGCAAGGAGTTTCCCGCAAGTGCACCACGGTTAATTCAGGTTTTACCCAGTCCGATGGCCCTCAAAAATTGTTTGCACCCAGTGGGTTTCGAACTTGAGACCTTGAAAGGGAGCAAACCCTAAGGCTCAAGTCAATTGCCATCAGGCCAACCCCTGAGGGTTAACATAATTATTAATTATAAAAAGTGATTCTATTGCATGAGAATAATTTAGAAATGATTATTTGGTATTTAAAAATATATATGACTAATTTCTAGTAAAAATAGTGCAAAATTATACGTATGGGCTATAATTGCAAAGTTATTGCAATTATAGCCAAAAGGTGCCAATTTGGCTATTTATGAAATAATTTGGTCTTAATAGGACCATAAACAATAAATTAAATCAAGAAATGCTTTTGAAATCATTTGTGATGTATTTTGTAATCATTTATTGGAAATAAAATACTGGACAAACTAAAAAATGTGAAAAAATTATGGAAAAAATACCAATTGGTATTAACGCATGATTTTGAAGGGTTATATGCAACTAAAATTATTTTGGAAAAAAATGGGTATCAATAGATATATATGTGTTAATAGAATTGAACGTGAATAACATCATTTATATGATCAATCCAATAAATATAAAGTAATTAAACTAATGTGAAATTATTACTTGTCAATTCATTTTTCAGAGTTCTTCAAAACGCCTTAAAGATATGTTTTGATCCAGGAAGTCCATGAATATTATAAGTATGTCATTAGTGGGTAGCTAGTTTGATGACTTTGAGATCATCTAAGAGTTAAGCACTGAACGAAATAGGTATTTTATTACTGCAATGCACTTAAACTGTTTAAGATGCCCAAGAGCACAAGTAATTTGCAAACAGTGAGCATATGATATGTACTGCCATAAATAAAATGAATATAGTGATACATACATTAATAAAATATGACTCAACTTAGCCCGGGGGGGGGTTATCACGACCCGGATTTCTCACCCTCGGGAGTCGTGATAGGGCCTACTCGTAGAAGCTAGGCAATCCATGAACTTAGAAATCATTAACTCCTTTATTTTAAAACTTCTTACCAATTATATTAACAAGGGAATAAACAGTTAAATAATGGCAGAATATGATATTTAGCGAAAATCTTAAATAAATAGAAAACGAAAATGTCTCAAAGACCATCATGTGCCTCTAACCAAAACCTGGTGTCACAACATCCACGGACTACTAAGAGTACTAAATACAACCATTTGAAAGAAATATAATACTGTTTGTCTCGAATACATGAGATAACAGAATATAAAAATAGATAGAGGAGACGTCGGGCCTGCAGACGCCTGCAAGGATACCTCGGTGTCTCGGTGGACTAAAGGTTGGCTCCCGAGCTACTACTACTGACCAAAGGCTACTCCGGTATCTTCATAGAGTGCAGAGTGTAGTATCAGCACAACTGACTCCATGTGCTGGTAAGTGCCTGGCCTAACCCCGGCGAGGTAATGACGAGGCTAAGACCAGACTCCAGATAAACCTGTGCAGTTATATAATATATGGCAGAAAATAAACAGGAATAAGCAGTTTAAAATGGGAGGGGGTACATGCTTCAGGGAAACATATCAAGGCCAATAGAAACTTAATAAAATATGAAAGGACAACTCAATATCTACAACAATACAATAACAATACTATTGCGGTGCGCAACTCGATCCCTTATCATTTAACATTGTTGCGGTGTGCAACCCGATCCACATATATAACTGTTGCGGCGTGCAACCCGATCCAATATAATATCTATTGTGGCATGCAACCCGATCCAATATAATATCTGTTGTGGCGTGCAACCCGATCCAATATAATATCTGTTGCGGCGTGCAACTCGATCCAATAAAATATTTGTTGCGGCGTGCAACCCAATCCATATATATATAAAAATGTTGCGGCGTGCAACCCGTTCCAAATATATACAGTCAACAATAATCATACTTGACTGTCCCGGCAAGGGATCCGCAATAAACTACACCATCCCGGCAAGGGAACTCAACAGTACATGAATATACGTCCCGGCAAAGGATAAATAGCTTTAACCAAACTTGTTCTAACATCTAACTATCTCAATTATAACCCAACTCGTTTCAACACCTAGCTCAAAGAATCATCAACCTAGGCGTCGGTAATATAAATTAAGAACACAATGTAAGGGAACCTCAACTCAACAATGGCCCGGAAAGGGGGCAACATAATGATCTCTTCTCTTTTTCACTTTTACTTCACAACTCGAGCCAATTCTCTAAGGTTTTAATTATCACTTATACTTTCACAATTCATTATACAACTGGAGCCAACGCTCCTCAATGTTCATAGGTCACAATTCTTTCCACAACTTTACACAATAAATAGAAATCTTCACCAAGGCATGGACAATACAACGAGATCATGAAAATCACAAGATAAGACTCACGGTTATGTTTGACACCAACGTATAGATACTCGTCACCATGCCTATACGTCGTACTCAACAAGAAGCAAATAGCAAATAGGACACAACTCCTAATTCCTAAAGCTAAGGTTAGACCAAACACTTACCTCGATGCCTCGAACACAACTCAAGCTTTAATTATAGCTTTACCCGTCGATTTCTCCGCCAATTCACTCGTATCTAGCCACAAGTTACCTTATTACATCAATAAACGCTAAATGAATCAATTTGAATGCATGAAAAATGAGTTTTCCAAAGTTTTACCCAAAAAGTCAAAATCGCCCCCAAGCCCACGTGGTCAAAACTCGAGGTTCGAACAAAAACCCGATTACTCATTCCCTCACGAGCTGAAATATGTAATTTGTTTTAAAATCGGACCTCAAATTGAGGTCCAAATCCCCAATTTTTGAAAAATCTAGAATCTACCCAAAACACCCAATTTTCCCCATGAAAATCTTTGATTTTAAGTTGAAATCATGTTAAAAGATGTTAATGATTGAAGAAAACTAGTTAAAAACGACTTACAATTGATTTGGAGAAGAAAGGTTGTTTGAAACATTGCCTCTTATGTTTATGGGGTTTTGAAAAATGAAAATAATTGGAAATCCCGTCTATTTGTACCCCTCTCAGACCCCCTGTGTGGACCACACAAAACGGACTACGGCCGCACAGGCCTTCCTGAGGTACTGCGGTCTAGTGCCCTGTGCGGACCGCACGAAATGGACCGCGGCCGCACAAGTCTCCACCGCGGACCGCAAGAAAATCGAGCGCGGCCGCAAAGGCTTGGCCTTGCTCACCGCGGACCGCACAAATCCCACCGCGGTCGCGGAGTCTTCACCGCAGCCGCGAAGCTTCCACCACGGACCGCGAGACCTGGCTTCAGAGACCTACAACTTCTATGAATCTGCAACTTTTTCCTAAGTGTAAAAACATCCTGAAACTCACCCGAGCCCTTGGGGCTCCAAACCAAATGTCATACTAACTCAAAAACATCATATGGACTTACTCGTGTAATCAAATCATCAAAATAACCTCATGAACATCAAATTAAATCTCGAGAGCAATGAAATTTTCTCAAAACTTCTTTAAACAAAAATTTGGCAATTCAAGTCCGAATCACGTCACATGACATCTGTTTTTCATCAAATTCCACATAAATGTCTTAAATCATATATAAGACCTGTACCGGGCGCTGGAACCAAAATACGGGCCAGATACCCTCATGTTCTAATCAAATTTCATTTAAAATTTCTTTAAACAATTTGAGAAAACAATTTTCTTTGAAAATTCATTTCTCAGGCTCGAGACCTTGGAATTCGATTCCGGGCATACGCCCAAGTCTCATATTTTCCTACAGACCCTCCGGGACCGTCAAATTACGGGTCCGGGTCTGTTTACCCAAAACATTAACCGAAGTCAAATTAGCTCATTCTATAATCAAAACTTATCGTTTTCACAAATTATTATATTTAAGCTTTCCAGCTATGCGCCCGGACTGTGCACACAAATCGAGGTGACTCTAAATGAGGTTTTCAAGGCCTCGGAACACGGAGTTTCATTTTAAAACAAGTGATGACCTAAAGTTCATCACATTCTCCACCTCTAAAATAATTGTTCGTTCTCGAACGGACAGAAGAAGGAAGTACCTGAGTCAGGGAAAAGATGGGGATAACGGTTCCGCATATCGGACTCGGACTCCCAGGTTGATGCCTCAGGAGGCTGACCTCTCCACTGAACACGAACAGAAGAAAAACTCTTCGATCTCAACTGACGACCCTGCCGATCTAGAATAGCTACCGGCTCCTCCTCATAAGACAAGTCCTTGTCCAACTGGACAGTGCTGAAATCTAACACGTGGGATGGATCGTTGTGATATTTCCAGAGCATGGACACATGAAACACTAGATGCACGGCTGATAAGCTCGGCGGCAATGCAAGTCTATAAGCCACCTCTCCCACTCAATCAAGAATCTCAAATGGACCAATGAACCTAGGGCTAAGCTTGCCCTTCTTCTCAAATACCATCACGTCCGTCTGAGGATGAAATATTGTACTCAGCTCAACCTGGGTGCCCAACTCTTGTTGAACTGCTCTCTGTTGATACCCAATTTTTCCCTATGTATTTTTATATACAAAATACTTTCAGAATAGCATATATATATGCATATATAAGCATGCCCAAGTGTTTTGGTATTTTTCTATTTTTTTTAAAGATTTTAAAATCAATTTATTGTCCACTTTAGCAGTACAAAAACCAATAATTATTCCCAAGATTATCATTTTGGTGAATAACTTATCTTATTCTCATATTTATACCAAAATATAGTTAAGGTGATTTTTGTATATTTTTACAAATTTTATTTGGTATTTTTAAAGCTAAATTGCACATAATTGCAATTCTAGCCTACTTTAAGATTAATATCATTTTACAATTGTAAAATTATTTCCAGAATTTTTAGATTAATATTTATATATTATTAATTGGCTCAGTACTTTTAGTTTGCTTTTAAAATTATTTTTTACTATTTTTATAAAATAAAAGGAAAAACTAGCTATTTAACATCTAGCCTCATTCCATTTCAAATACAGCCTTTCAATTTTAACCATTATTTGACCCAATCTTAACCCATTTGGACCGGCCCAATTTTTAATTTGACTAAACCCACAACCCGATCCAAATTACCCTTACCCGATTCCACCTACCCTCCTAAATCTGGGTCGTTGATCACACAAGATCAACGACCATAACTTACCCTTCTATAATTAAACCAAACGACCTACCCTAATCTCCCTTATTCTCCCTTGACCCGCCGCCTTTGAATCCCAAACGCTCTTAAATCCTCTCATCAGTTCTTCGAAACCCTAGCCTCCTCCTACCTTATTTCACCATGTTTTCACCGAAATCCATGGCTTCTCAATCCATGGACGGTCTGTACTCACCCATATCCACCATTATACCTTGGGTGTTCGAGGTTTTGAAGGCTGACTTCGATGGTTCTTCCAGAGCTTCTCAGATCTTCATTTCTATAGCTTCTCCGACCATGCTCCGGCACATTCAGGCCTCAGGAGCCTGATTCCTCACCTCTTCGACTCAGGATCTGATTTTTCTTCCAAGCCTTTCTCATTTCTAGGGTTTCTCCGAAACCCTAAGTTGTTCGAGGCTTTTCTCTATTTATATTCATAGATCTATGGTATGTTCGTGTTCAACTAGGCTTCTAAAGTGTCTACCCCAAATTTTCTTTTCAAAAATCGTTTCTGAAAAAGTTTTCAAAAAGATCTTTCTGATTCTTTCTTTATGTGTGCTTGTATGTGCTATGCTCGTATGGCTTCTTTTTCTACGCGTGTATGGTTCTCCTACTCTTCTTTTTCTACTATACCTGTTACTCTTGTTAATCCTTGTTATGTTTCCCTTACTCTTCTACTATATGTGCTTACTGTTGAGTTTTTTTATTTTTGTTTGCTCTATTAGACTCTGTTTGCGTTCTTGCTGAACATGTTTCCTCTGTTTTAATTTAAGTTTGTATCAGCTCTTCTTTTCTGAACTTGTTTATGTTCCGAGTTTCTCAAATATGTTCTCTATGACCTCAATTAGCTTTCTTTCTTTGTATCATGTCTGTTTGTTTCTCATAAGTCTTTGAAAGAGGCTTCTGAGCCCGTTTCAATTACTTGCTTTCTCATCTCTATGAAACCCTAGGATTTGGGGGTTTCTTGGCAATTTTAAATTTGTACGAGTTAGGGTTCCGCTTTGGGACCCTGAACTCTCAGACTCATTGCGAGTCTGCAAACTAGACCTGTACCCTTTCTTGCTCATGATTCTGAACCTCTCTTTGAGTAAACTCTCTTCTATATAACTTCTTGATTCACATATTTGTGTGCTTTATATATGGGAACTCTTCTTTCAAAAGTCTTTACCGACTAATTGATTGATTTCGAATTCCTTTTAATGAGTCCTGACTAATTGTTATTGATTCTCTCTAATTGAACCTTCTTTACCTTTCCTGACTTGGTTCATTCGAGATTAAACCTATAACTTTGATTTCCCTGGCTGTTTGATTGATTCCCTTTCCTTATTTTTCCCAAGCCGTGTACCACTGAGCTTTTCCTTAAATAAACTTCTATGTATTTACCCCTTTTGTGCTACTTTGAAAAGGTTTTAATCAAAATTTCTTTCCTTAAATGTCTTCTACTCGTTTGAAATCAAATCCCTTAACTTAAGGGAAATTCTATGTGATTGATTGCAAGTTATTTTCTTACCTTTCTTACTTGCTTCTCTGCACTATAAAAGGGACTACCCTCCCGCACTTTTAACAGACTTCCAATTCAATACTTTTACACCACTACTTCGAGTTGAATACCCCGAGCCTTTAGTTCAATACTTTCGACTTCCTTACATACTTACAACACTGCTTTGAGTTCAGTACTCTTAAAACATTCTACTCTTTCTGAGATCTTTTGGAATTATTTGCTTGCAACTTGGCTTTCTCAAGACTGTTTTTACTTGTTTGTTTTCCCTGAAACTGGTATGTTCTAATTTAACTTTTCTGCCTCACTCCTCTATGTGTTTATTTACAGTTTCTGCAAGCTTGTTTACTTTGTTGTTCATGTTCAGTGATTAATGTTAACTATGTAAATTGTTTTTTTTCCTTTGCATCTGTTGTTTGTTCTGAATTCCCTATACCCCCACTCCCTTCTATGTGTTTGAGTTAAGTTTCATGGCCAGACAACATCCAAGTTGCTGCTTAGGTCTGAATTTGATCCTCAATGGATCCTAACTCCCAACTTTGGCTAACAGGCTGGTCAGGGGTGTGCCAGCACTCCTAATTGTTGGGCATGACCACCAGCCTGTCATGGCCTTCCCCTAAATCCCCTCTATGCACTTGCACTTACTCTTAGATTCTAAGTTATGTCCCCCTCTTATAAGCCATGCTTTGGGACCCTGAGTTCCCTCGGAACTTGGACATTTGAGGGCTGACTCTTCCACACTACACTATAATCTGATTCTGCAATGTGTTTGGGGTGTAAGCACTGCTCTGAGTACCTTTGAGACTCTTGGGAACTTTGACACATCCCAAATAAGAGAAAGGCTTTTCGGAAAACGGATCCTGGAAGTTGGTTTATCTCATATTGCTAGACCTTGAGTCTAAATAAGGCTGTTTGGTTGCAGCTGGAAGTTCTGATGTATTTCTTTTTGATTCATTCTGGTCTGTAATATTTTATAATAACTTATGGGGTTCTAAGTAAGAAGGAGAGGGTCATTTATGTATGCAAAGGGTAGACAACATGCTCATAGGTGTTACTATTTACAAGTTCTGCACTTATGCATTTCATAAAGAAATCCTGCCTATAGTTTCTGCACTTTTGCATTAGAAATCCTTCCTATAAGTTTCGACACTTCTGCATATCATATAGAAATCCCGCCTATAAGTTTCTGCACTTCTGCATATCATATAGAAATCCTGCCTATAAGTTTCTGCACTTCTGCATATCATATAGAAATCCTGCCTATAAGTTTCTACACTTCTACATATCATATAGAAATCATGTCTGTAGGTTTTTTCTGCACTTCTGCATATAGAAATCATGATTATAGGTTTTCTGCACTTCCGCATATACCTCCATCATTAGGCAAACAATTATAGGTTAAAAATAACAAAATGCATCCTAGATACCATGTCTATAGGACTCCTGCATTTTCATAATTGTTTTAGACCAACGACGCTTGGAAAGAATGCCTATATGAGTAATTAACCGAATCTGAATCGTTTACAAGTCTAAAATCAGTAGTAATGTCGTTTAATATCTGCAGATCTTTTTTTTATATATATATATATATATAACCAGTAAGCCTTCTTTAAAATCAGAGTAAGCATCGTTAGATATCATGTCTATAGGTTTCACCTAGGCAAGCCATTAGGTAATTAATTAACTGCATCAGTCTTTGATAATTACAACCAATGGAGGCCTAATTCGGACTTCTCATCTGAGAAATATGTGATAAATCAGCCTTCCCTAACGCTTCAAATTTAATTCAGACCATAACCAGTATTTGTAAGTCATGCTAAATAATTTGTTTCTTTAAATGAGGAGGCCCGTTTGAGCCCTTTAAACTGTTATGTGTTCTCCCATACCTGCCTTATATGTTTTGATTGTCGCCCTAGAATTTTATCCTTCTCTGAAAAGCCAAATCTCCCTTCCCTTTAGGACTAGTAATCCCAAATGCCTCCGGGACTGATAGGATTGGGGCGGGTACTAGCATGCAATAAGTAATGATACTACTCCGCGCTTAATACCTTAACGGGGTGGGAAAGGGTAGATATGGACATGATGACCGGTGCGCTAATACCACGTGTAACCCCTCTTCTGAGGAGTGATTACCGGGTATTGCATTGATGTGATCCATATTATTTGTAAACCTAGGACCCCCTTTTCTTTATTTGTTTATTTTATTCTCAAACTATTTCTTTAAAATTTCTGCTTTCTTTACTTTCGTCAAACTCTCGACTTTCTTGCAATATTATGTGAAAACCCCCTTCTACTTGAGACTTCTATTTGCTTACTTGTTATTCAAAGTCACAATTGTAACATGGTCGGGAACCACACTAGTTGATCTTGGGGGTGCCTAACACCTTCCCCTCGAGATAATTTCTAGCCCTTACCCGAACTCTGGTTTTCCAACTCGAACTCTTCTTTAGTGTCCTAATGCACTTTAATCATTAGGTGGCGACTCTTCAACCCAAAAAAAACTCTATTCCCAAGAGGGAACGAGTTGTCCTCCCAAATGTCATGAACCCGATTTCGCTTTTTAGAAAAAGGGGGCGCGACACTCTCCAAAAACGCGAGGTAAACTGCGTACCTCAGTCCGAAATGATAGATACAGGCACACCATGAAGACGAACAATCTCCCGGATGTAGATCTCAGCTAACCTCTCGGATGAATAGTAGACTGCCACAAGAATGAAATGCGCTGACTTGGTCAGCCTATCAACAATGACCCATACTGTGTCGAACTTCCTCTGAGTCTGCGGGAGTCCAACAACGAAATCCATAGTGATCCGCTCCCACTTCCACTTGGGAAGCTCAATCCTCTGAAATAAACCACCAGGTCTCTGATGCTCGTACCTAACCTGCTGACAATTCAAACACCGAGCTACATATGCAACGATATCCTTCTTCATTCTCCGCCACCAATAATGCTACCGCAAATCCTGATACATCTTCGCGGCGCCCAAATGAATAGAGTACCAGGAGCTATGGGCCTGCTCTAAAATCAACTCCCGAAACCCATCCACATTTGGCACACACACTCGACCCTGAAATCTCAAAACTCCATCATCATCTAGGGTAACCTGCTTGGCATCTCCGCGTTGCACCGTGTCTCTAAGGACCCACAAATGGGGATCATCATACTGCCGATCACGGATACGCTCTAATAAAGAAGAACGAGCGATCGTGCAAGCTAATACCCGACTAGGCTTAGAATATCCAACCTCATGAACCAATTGGCCAAGGCCTGAACATCCAAAGCAAGTGGCCTCTCATTGATCGAAATATAAGCAAGACTACCCATACTGGCTGACTTCCTACTCAAGGCATCGGCCACCACATTGGCCCTTCCCGGGTGATATAAGATAGTGATATCATAATCCTTCAACAACTCCAACCACCTCCTCTGCCTCAAATTCAACTCCTTTTGCTTGAACAAATACTAAAGACTCTTGTGATCCATGAACACCTCACATGCCACGCTGTATAGATAATGCCTCCAAATCTTCACTGAGTGAACTATGACTGCCAACTCTAAATCATGAATTGGATAGTTCTTCTCATGAATCTTCAACTGCCGCAAAGCATAGGCAATGACCTTGCCATCCTGCATCAACACTGTACCAAGCCCAATATGAGAAGCATCACAATAAACTGTATAAAGCCCCGAACCTATGGGCAAAACCAACACCGGTGTCGTAGTTAGAGCTATCTTGAGCTTCTGAAAGCTCGCCTCACACTTGTCTAACCATCTGAACTGGGCACCCTTCTGGGTCAACTTGGTCATCGGGGCTGCGATAGATGAAAACCCCTCCACAAACCGGCGATAGTAGCCTGCCAATCCCATGAAACTCCGAATCTCTGTAGCTGATGCTGGTCTAGGCCAGTTCTTGACTGCCTCAATTTTTTTCAGATCAACTTGAATACCCTCTGCGGACACAACATGACCCAGGAATGCAACTGAACTCAACCAGAACTCACACTTCGAGAATTTAGCATATAACTGACTATCCCTCAAGGTCTGAAGAACCACTCTAAGATGCTGCTCGGGCTCCTTCCGGCTGCGGGAATATATCAAAATTTTATCAATAAAGACTAGCACGAACAAATCCAAATAAGGCCTCAACACTCGGTTCATCAAATCCATAAAAGTTGTAGGGGCATTTGTCAACCCAAATGACATAACCAAGAACTCATAATGCCCGTACCGAGTGCGAAAAGCTGTCTTAGGGACATCTGATGCCCTAATCCTCAACTGATGGTAGTCAGATCTTAAGTCAATCTTCGAAAATACCCTAGCACCCTGGAGCTGATCAAACAAATCATCAATCCTCGGCAATGGATACTTATTCTTGATTGTAACCTTGTTCAACTGCTGGTAATCAATACACATTCTCATCGATCCGTCCTTCTTCTTAACAAACAACACCGACGTACCCCAAGGTGAAACACTCGGCCTAATGAAACCCTTCTCAAGCAAGTATTGCAACTGCTCCTTCAACTATTTTAACTCAGGCGGGGCCATACGATACGGTGGGATAGAAATGGGCTGAGTTCCCGAAGCCAAATCAATGCAAAAGTCAATATCCCTGTCGGGTGGCATACCCAGCAGGTCTAAAGGGAATACCTCAGAAAACTCACGAACAACAGGCACGGAATCAAAAGAGGGAACCTCCGCACTAAAATCACGAACATATGCCAAATAGGCCAAGCACCCCTTCTCTACCATGCGCCGAGCCTTCACATAAGAGATAACACTACGGGTAGAATGACTAGGAGTCCCTCTCCACTCTAAACGAGGCATACCTGGTAAAGCTAAGGTCACAGTCTTGGCATGACAGTCCAAGATAGCGTGGTAAGGTGATGACCAGTCCATCCCCAATATAACATCGAAATCGACCATGTCTAAAAGCAACAAATCTACACGAGTCTCAAGACCCCCAATCACCACAATACAAGAATGATGGACTCGATCAACTACAATAGAGTCACCCACCAGTGTAGACACATAAACGGGAACACTCAATGAATCGCTAGGCATAACCAGATACGGTGCAAAATAAGATGACACATACGAGTATGTGGACCCTGGATCAAATAACACTGAAGCATCTCTATCACAAAACCAGAATAGTACCTGTGATAACCGCATCTGAAACCTCAGCCTCGGGCCTGGCTGGAAGAGCATAACATCGGGGCTGGGCCCCACCACCCTGGGCTCTATCTTTGGGACGGCCTGTAGCTGGCTGGCCTCCACCTCTAGCGGCCTGAGCTCCACCTCTAAATCCTCTACCTTCACCTCTAGCACCTCTACCCCGACCCCTAGCTGGCTAGGCGGTCTGTGGAACACCTGGTGCATGGACCATAGCACGGGAACCCTGTTGCTATGATGGAGTACCCACCAACCTCGGAGAAGTCCTCCTGATATGACCATACTCACCACACTCAAAACATCCACCTGAGTGTTGTGGCTGAGGAAACTGAGACTGACCCTGGCGACCCGAATGACCACCCCGAAAACTCTGGAGCGGCGGTGCACTGATAGGAGCTAGTGGTGCACTGTAGGACTACTGATCAGAATACCGCATCTGCAGACCACGGCTACCTGAAGCACCGTGAGAGACCTGAAGAGCTGACTGAAAGGGCCTAGGAGGATGGCCTCTACCATATGAATCTCTGCCTCCAGACGAGGCACCACTGAATCTACCTGAATGACGGGGCCTCTTATCCGACCCATGACCACCTCCCTGCGATAGGACCATCTCCACTCTACGGGCCACATTGGCCGCCTTCTAAAAAGTGATCTCACTCCCAGCCTCCCTAGCCATCTAAAGGCGAATCGGCTAAATAAGACCATCAATAAACCTCCTCACCCTGTCTCTCTCAGTAGGAAGTATGACAAGAGCATAGCGAGCTAAGTCGATGAACCTGGTTTCATACTGGGTAACCGTCATGGAACCCTGCTGGAGGCGCTCGAACTACCTCCGATAAGCCTCTCGCTGAGTAATGGGGAGAAACTTCTCCAAAAATAGCTGTGTGAACTGCTCCCAAGTCAAGGCTAGTGATCCGGCTGGTCTAGCTAAGCAATAATACTTCCACCAAGTCTTGGCGGATCTAGACAAGCGAAATATAGCAAAATCAACCCTATTGGTCTCAACAATACCCATGTTCCTGAGAACCTCGTGGAAACTATCTAGATAATCCTGGGGATCCTCAGCAGATGCACCGCTGCAAGTGGAAGTGAAGAGCTTGGTGAACCTATCCAGCCTCCACAAAGCATCGACAGACATAGCCGCTCCATCACCGGTCTGAGCTACCACACCCGGCTGAACTACTCCAACTGGCTGAACCACTAGAGTCTGAATCTGAGGAGCTACCTACTCCGGAGTGCGAGTAGCAGGAGTCTGGGCTCCTCCTCCAGCCTGAGAGATGGCTGGTGCTACAGGAAGCAAGCCCGATCGGGTGACAATCTCCATGAGTCCCACTAATCGGACAAGATCATCCTGAAGGACTAGGGTAGCAATAAACCCCTATGGGACCTGAGCTGGGCCCACCGGAGCTGCTGGGACCGGAACCTCATCATCAAAGTCAACTTGAGGCTCCGCTACTGGGGCTGCTGCTCGGGGCTGAGCTCTACCCCTACCTCGGCCTCTAGCACGGCCTCGGCCTCGCCTTCTGCCCCTCGTGGGAGCTACTGCTGGGGGCTCGGGCTGTTGAGCGGTAGATAAGGAAGCGCGTGTTCTTGCCATCTGTGAAGGAACATAGTAGAAGTTCAATTAGCATTGAGAAAACAAACCGCACGACGAGAAAGAACAAATGTGAAGTTTTCCTAATTCCGTAGCCTCTAGGGGATAAATATAGACGTCTCCGCACCGATCCCTCAAACTCTACTGAGCTTGTCCATGAATTGTGAGACCAATGTAACCTAGAGCTCTGATACCAACTTGTCACGACCCGGATTTTCCACCCTCGGGAGTCGTGATGTTGTCTACTCATAGAAGTTAGGCAAGCCATGAACTTACAAATCATTAACTCCTTTATTTTAAAACTTCTTACCAATTATATTAACAAGGGAATAAACAGTTAAATAACATCGGAATATGAAATTTAGCGAAAATCTTAAATAAATAGAAAATGAAAATGTCTCAAAGACCATCACGTGCCTCTAACCAGAACCTGGTGTCACAACATCCACGGACTACTAAGAGTACTAAATACAACTGTTTGACAGAAATATAACATTGTTTGTCACGAATACATGAGATAACAGAATATAAAATAAGATAAAGGAGACGTCGGGCCTGCGGACGCTTGCAAGGCTACCTTGGTGTCTCGGTGGACTGAAGGCTGGCTCCCGAGCTACTACTGCTGACCAAAGGCTACTCCGGTATCTGCACAGAGTGCAGAGTGTAGTATCAGCACAACCGACCCCATATGCTGGTAAGTGCCTAGCCTAACCCCGACGAGGTAGTAACGAGGCTAGGACCAGACTCTAGATAAACTTGTGCAGTTATATAATATATGGCAGAAAATAAACAGGAATAAGCAGTTTAAAATGGGAGGGGGGTACATGCTTCAGGGAAACATATCAAGGCCAACAGAAACTTAATAAAATATGAAAGGACAACTCAATATCTACAACAGTGCAATAATAATACTATTGTGCAACCCAATCCCTTACCATTTAACATTGTTGTGACGTGCAACCCGATCCACATATATAACTGTTGCGGCGTGCAACCCGATCCAATATAATATCTGTTGCGGCGTGTAACCTGATCCATATATATATATATATATATAAATGTTGTGGTACGCAACCCGTTCCAAATATATACAATCAACAATAATCATACTTGACTGTCCCGGCAAGGGATCTGCAATAAACTACACCATACCGGCAAGGGAACTCAACAGTACATGAATATACGTCCCGGCAGGGGAGAAACAACTTTAACCAAACTTGTTCCAACATCTAACTATCTCAACTATAACCCAACTATTTTCAACACCTAGCTCAAAGAATCATCAACCTAAGCGTCGGTAATATAAATTAAGAACACAATGCAAGGGAACCTCAACTCAATAATGGCCCGGCAAGGGGGCAACATAATGATCTCTTCTCTTTCTCACTTTTACTTCACAACTCGAGCCAATGCTCTAAGGTTTCTATTATCACTTATAGTTTCACAATTCGTTATACAACTGGAGCCAACGCTCCTCAATGTTCATAGGTCACAATTCTTTCCACAACTTTACACAATAAATAGAAATCTTCACCAAGGCGTGAACAATACAACGAGATCATGAAAATCACAAGATAAGACTCACGGTCATGTTTGACACCAACGTATAGATACTCGTTACTATACGTCGTACTCGACAAGAAGCAAATAGCAAATAGGACACAACTCCTAATCTCTCAAGATAAGGTTAGACCAAACACTTACCTCGATGCCTCGAACACAACTCAAGCTTCAATTATAGCTTTACCCCTCGATTCCTCCGCCAATTCGCTCGTATCTAGCCTCAAGTTACTCAATTACATCAATAAATGCTAAATGAATCAATTTGAATGCATAAAAATGAGTTTTTCAAAGTTTTACCCAAAAAGTCAAAATTGCCCCCCGGGCCCACGTGGTCAAAACCCGAGGTTCGAACCAAAACCCGATTACCCATTTCCCCACGAGCTCAAATATGTAATTTGTTTTGAAATCGGACCTCAAATCGATGTCCAAATCCCCAATTTTTGAAAAACCTAGGTTCTACCCAAAACACCCAATTTTCCCCATGAAAATATTTGATTTTAAGTTGAAATCATGTTAAAAGATGTTAATGATTGAAGAAAACTAGTTAAAAACGACTTATAATTGATTTGTAGAAGAAAGGTTTTTTGAAAAATCGCCTCTTATGTTTTTAGGGTTTTGAAAAATGAAAATAACTGGAAATCCCATCTATTTATACCCCTCTCAGACCCCCTATGCGGACCGCACAAAATGGGCTGCGGCCGCACAGGCCTTCCTGAGGTACTGCAGTCCAGTGCCCTGTGCGGACCGCACGAAATGGACCGCGGCCGCACAGGTCTCCACCGCAGACTGCAAGAAATCGAGTGCGACCGCGAAGGCTTGGCCTTGCTCACCGCGGACCACACAAATCCCACCCCCGGTTGCGGAGTCCCCACCGCGGCCGCGAAGCTTCCACCGCAGACTGCGAGACCTGGCTTCAGAGACCTGCAACTTCTATGAATCTGCAACTTTTTCCTAAGTGTAAAAACATCCTGAAACTCACCCCGAGCCCTCGGGGCTCCAAACCAAATGTCATACTAACTCAAAAATATCATATGGACTTACTCGTGTAATCAAATCATCAAAATAACCTCATGAACATCAAATTAAATCGCGAGATAAATGAAATTTTCTCAAAACTTCTTTAAACATAAATTTTGCAATTCAAGTCCGAATCACGTCACATGACATCTGTTTTTCATCAAATTCCACATAAATGTCTTAAATCATATATAAGACCTGTACCGGACACCGGAACCAAAATACGGGCCTGATACCCTCATGTTCTAATCAAATTTTATTTCAAATTTCCTTAAACAATTTCAGAAAATAATTTTCTTTGAAAATTCATTTCTCGGGCTCGGGACCTCGGAATTCGATTTCGGGCATATGCCAAGTCCCATATTTTCCTACGGACCCTCCGGGACCGTCAAATCACGGGTCCGAGTCCGTTTACCCAAAACATTGACCGAAGTCAAATTAGCTCATTCTATAATCAAAACTTATCGTTTTCACAAATTATCATATTTAAGCTTTCCGGCTACGCGCCCGGACTGCGCACACAAATGGAGGTGAATCTAAATGAGGTTTTCAAGGCCTCGAAATACGAGGTTTCGTTTTAAACAAGTGATGATCAGTTATAAAATAAAAGCAATTAAGTAAAACATAAGTAATAAGAGATAGAACGAAGGAAGAACTCTTTTCTTCTTTCACTTTGGTGTGTCTTTATCCATTAGATAAAAGGCTATTTATAAGCCTAAAAATTAAAACTTTCTATTCACAAATAGTAAGAGTATTAGAAATACTCAACATCAAACAGCGAGAGAAATGAATGTCCACAGCAAGGGCATCCATTCCTTAAACTATTCATAACAAAAGGCATATACTATGGACCGGAAGTAGTACGCAAAAAGGCTATAATATACAAACAAAACATATAAAATGACAAACGTAATATGAAGCTATTTAAGTTCACCAATCACCAAACACTTGCTATTCGGCAAAAACTTACTTGCACCCCACGTTTATAGCATCAAATTAATAAAATCATGAGTTAATTTATTACTTTTATGGCTAATTAATGCATATTATTACTTTATTAAATAATTTAATCATAGTAAATTTACTTGATGTGATATAAATATATTTACCCTAGCTATACCCTTAAGAAATATATGACAAATTATAGAAGGTGCTTACGAGCTACGTAAGAATTACTACAATTTGGACAATAACTAAGACCCAAAAGTTAAATCACAAGAAGAGTGAATATTCACATCCACCGTGTGAGACAACTCAACAGACTCTAAGAATAAACTTCCCTTCAAATTAATCGTCTTGTGCAAATCGGTTTGGAATCGTGACGAAAGAATCCATCGTTTTTGTTGAACAAAGGTACCTGAAGAAGGAGAAGATCCATAGCCGGGTTGTTTTTTTCTGAAAAGACAAAAAACTCCTCTAGTTAAAGTGCTGCTAGCGTCTTTGTTATGGAAAACAAAAGCTAGGGATATAGAATGCCTTTTTAGGTGTTTCTGAGGTCATAAATCTAAAATTCCTTTCAATTGATTAGAGGATTGGGTTTCATGTTCTTATGCCTTGTACTGTTCAATAATTGCTGACTCATTCAATTCCAGAGAAGATATAAAAAATGGTACATTCTCTGGCTTTCACATCTCCAGCAACCCTTATCCGAAATGGCATTATTAATCCAAAAATCGGGGCTTTAACTAGGGCAAATGAGGCATCTATTTCAAGACCATTATTCAGAATTCAGGCTGTGCAAGATAATGGCGGAGGGCCTCGGCGGCTAGTTGATATAATCCGTGTCGTGCCTGAGATTTCAAGAAATTATTTTAAAAGCCCATCAAGGAGGGCACTATTTGGAGGTATATCATTGCTGGGTGGATTTTATGTGGCTCAGACAATTTCCCTATCTTTTGGTGCTTTAGGAGTCAATGATGTCATTGCTGCTGTAGTGTGCGTCTTAATTACCGAGTATGTGACGCGCTTCTATTACAGTCGGCCTAAAGTGACTTTTCCTATTGCTCTTTTGAACAACTTCAAGATGGGTTTTACTTATGGTCTGTTCATTGATGCTTTCAAACTTGCCAGCTGAACTAATTGCCTCAGTTTTGTAGCAGTAAGTAAATTTTTACCGTGTAGTTTCCTCCTATTAAATTTTTACCCTGTAGTTTCCTCCTATTGTTGTATATCTCTTATAAAAGATCAACTCTCTTACTGATGGAAGTTAAAGCATTATGTAATGTCGCCATTTTAAAGCGATGCCTGATTAGCAGATCCAAGATTTAAACTTAAACTTTATGGGCTTGCAATGTCAGCAAACCCACCGACTGTTTGAGTTACAGGGTCTAGTAGATTTCATAATACATATACAGGGTCTGGCCAAAGCAGTTTTGCCAAACCCGCAACTTCTATAGTGCATCCATCCCAGCCCTAATGGCTAATTGTGCTCCAATTACTGCAAAATAGTTCTACAACAACATCCTTTTCTTTTTGCTAATCAGCATCTGTTAAGAAAAAGATTTTAGGAAAAAAGTAACAGAGCCGGGTCTTGTGGAATCTACTGGTCAGTAGATAGGGTCCGACAAGATTTTGCTGAACTTGTGGTCTTTCTCAGAGTGTACTGCATTGTTTGAGAAGCTGGAAGAACCTGCTTTCGATGTCCATTTGTTGTGTTAGTCTCACCCTCTGGAATTTCGTTTCCTACGGAATAAAAACAGGTCCGAAACCTCAAGGCTTGACAATTTGGAAAAGAGGGCCATAGAACCTTTATTTCTTAGAGTCAAAACTTGAATCCTGTTCAAGAAACCAACCACAATGGTAGTTACCCATTGAAGCTGTTATAATCTAGTTTGCCGCTGCCTCGTCGTCATAAATTAACCAACTCTTTTGGCAAATCCTCCATAAGTGTTATTAAAAGCGAGCGCTTCTCGCTTAAAGCGCAGAAGCGAGGCGAGGGGTCTAGGCTTTTCTGCCCTGAAGCGCAGCCTGTAAATAAGCGCACGCTTCAAGTAAAAAAGCGAGAAGCCAGGCGATGGAAAAAAAGCGAGAAAAGCTCGCTTAAGCGAGATCCAGCGGCTGCCTAGGGTTTTAAAAAAAAAAAAATGCAAATACACTTACGACATTTCTTCCAAACACATCTGCTTCTCTGCTGCGACGACTCTCTTCTTCTCTCAACTGCTGCATGCCTTGAGTTCTTGTCTTCTCTCAGGTAAGTTTCTCTTCTTCTCCTTCTTCTCTTTCTTCTCTTCCCTTCCTCTTCTGATTTTCTCTGCTACTGTTCGACTCCTCTCAGCTTTTCTCTTCTTCCTTTCTATTTTTTTCAGTTCTTTCTTTTCTATCCTGCCTTTTTTTTAGGGTTCTGCTGTCTTTTTTTAGAAAAAAATTTGCTGTTCACTGTTCGACTCCTCTCCTCTTTTTTCTTCTTCTATTTCTCTTCTTCTTTTCTAATTTTTTCAGTTCTCTGTTCTGCCCTGTTTTCTATTAAAAGCGAGTGCTCTGTTTTTTTTTTTTAATTTCTGCTGTTCACTATGCTTCTGCTCTGTTTTTTCTGCTGTTCACTGTTCTGCCCTGTTTTAACAATTCTGCTCTTTTTTTTTTTGGCTGTTGAAGAATAGGATGTTGCTCCTTTTGTGATTTGATTTTGCATTTGCTTAATATGTTATGACTTTTGAGGATTATTGACTATCTATTATTTACTTCTTAATTTAAGAATTGAAACATTTGCTTAATATGTTATTTTTATTGAGTTCTTGGTCATTTATCTTTGCCCATTTAATATTTTTTTTTATTTATGTATTAAATTGCGCTTCACATGAAAAAAGTGCGCGCTTCGTTTCATGCTTCTCGCTTCGGTGAAGCGAGGCCTCCTCGCTTTTTTCCGCTTCTCGCTCTCCAAAACACTGCCCTCATGCAAAAAGTTGCCACTCGTATCATGAGAAACAAGAAAAGAGAGATTTCCTAATTCTTAAGAAATTGTACCTCTAAGACCCATCACCCATGTTCGAAACATCTATTTCACTCGCTCTCTTGTGGCAAGCACTGCAGTGATTCCAAACCAGTGGAAAACTGGAATAGAAGTAGACCAATTGTTTGCCAAGACACCTTGAGGGTCTGAAGTGATTTGAGCCTTCAGGGTAAGAGGGGCGAATTGATCAGTGGTGATAGTGGTTGCTGCCATGGCTAAGCGAACCAGTTGGCCAAAGACCAACGGTTCAAGAAAAAAGAGGTGCATGGTTCTCAGTGAGCATATCCTGGTTTTTGAGTTATGGGATTAATGAAGATACCAATAACATACTGAACCACAAAGAGAGTGAAGCTTTTGTATGTGCAAAGTGTGATTATAGGAACTGTCATGCTGTCTTTGTCATTTAGAAAACAAATTTGTGCTGCAAGTGACAAACTATTGAAAATTGAAATAAACTTACTTTCTATCTGTTAAGACTTAAGAGTCAATATTGGAGGATAAACAAACAAAGGTATGAAACCTAAGCCAAAGTAATGTAGAAATGAATCCAAAGTTGTTTCTAAATTCTTATCCTTGTTATTGACTGCTACTTGGTCCAGTCAATGTTGGAATTTTACTGGAAATTGCTTTCTTATTGGAGTCACTGGATTTTAGTTGCCAAGTGATTGGGCGGGTGATCTAAGTACTTGTGAAAGGAGTTTTCAGTCTTTTAGTTTTTTCCACCAATTTCAATTATTTGGATTTTAAGTCTCAATATCAATTGTGACTTGTGAGCGAGTGAAAAATCTGGACCGTATTTGTGCTTTCAATCTGCAGTCAAGCTGTTAAGTGTAACAACTCCATTCAACTTGGTAACGAAAAGAGCCTATTGCTTGTAGTTCAACATTTTAAACTGCTCCTCATCGACTCTTGAAGCTGATTCTACATAATAATGATCATCAATATTATACAAGGCATTCTTCCATGCCAACTTCAGTACACACTTATATTTTAAAGGACACACACACACACCCCTTAAACACGCACAAGAGAAAAGCACAATAAACAAGAAAAGTCCAAATCTCGAACCAAATGTTGGTTGTCATCTCAATTGGTGTCAGTGTCACCCAGTAGGAAAAGGCGGCACTACCTTGTCAAAATGTTAAAGGAGATCAAACTTGAGTTGGCTCATTCATTATGGATACGAATGCAAAAATATACTAATTCTAACTGAGACTTGAGTTATTTTCATAATTTTCCTTTGATAAATGAAACTCTTAATTTCTTGAACTTTAAATTTCTTTCTTAGTTTCATTGGACCTTTATTTTCCTTTTGTTTTGCCTTCTTAAATTAAGACATCTTATTTCTACATTTACAAATGGCATAGACAAGAAAATAATCATTTTATCCAGATGACATGAGAATATTGATGAAAAAGCTGGATACTTATCATCACATAAACCTTGCTACATCATTTGCGAAGAAATTCCAGCTTGATCTTCTTGATATTTGCCAGGATATCTTTCATGTTCAACCTCTCGTTAGGAGATTCAGTTGTGCAATTCAAAGCCAACTCCAAAATAGAGGACACACAATGCAACTTTTTCTTGAAATCAATGTCTTCTGGATCCAATAAGGTGGCATCAATAATATCCTCTGGTGTTGCAGGTATTGAATTACAGACCCAACTCCTCATGCTCAAATTTTCTTGAAACATTTCATCATATGGCTTTTTTCTTGTGAATGTTTCCATGAGCATTATGCCATAGCTATACACATCACATTTTCTAGAAACTAATCCTATTGATCCGTACTCTGATCCAATGTTACTACAGTGAATTAGTTTCTTAACAAACTAAATAAATAACGAAAGTAATATCTTTGTATTTGGAAGATATTAAAAAAAAGCTAAATCTATCTTGAGTAGATAATTTTTTTTAAAAAAAACTGAAGGTAGAATGGGAATGAACCAAGAGTAAGACAATCAAATGAAACGAAAAACTTCAAGTTTTTTTTAATTGTCGTAGATGCATGAATATAGAGTTTGACATTGTCATATTTCCACGCTCTCAATACCCCTTGTTTCATGCAAAATCTGTGATATGTTACATTAAAACTAGCAAATAAGATATTTGTGTTTGGCAAGCCAAAAAAACTGTTTAAAAGTCTTGTACTTTAGCCAAAAAAAAGCCAAAAGCGATAAGTTGGGCATATGTTAATTAGTACTATGTTATTTCAATAAATAAATTATATTCGTTTGAGATAATTTTATCTATTCAATTTATAACTTAAACATGAATTGAAGGATATAATAATTTGTATTGGCAATGAAAAGTCTTGCAATAATCTATTGTTTGATATTAACATCTTTAATGGCATTTTGGTCATTTTAGTAGAAAAAAAAATGTTGATAAGCACTTTTTTAACAAACACATAATTGTTTATTTCATTCTCAACACTTCTATCTAACCGCATAATTTCTTGTTCATAAAATCAGTTTCAACACTTAAAAAATATTTTCTGCACTTGGTGCTTAAAAGCTACATTCCTATTTTAGCTAAGCCAAATGGGCTCTATATTTCGATGTTTTCAATACCATTTTTTTCATGAATCTGTGATATTTTACATAAAACTAGAAAACAAAAGATTGCGTACTATTTGATACATTAGCACTTTATATTCGATAATAAAAGACCAAAAAAGAAAGTTACCTGGTGCAATATAGCCCATCGTTGCAAGTGTGTTAGTATGAGCAATAGATTCCCCTTCTCCTAATAACTTGGTCAGGCCAAAGTCACTCACATGTCCAACCAGCCTTTCGTCTAGCAAGACGTTACTAGGCTTCAAGTCGCCATGTACAACGACTGTTGCATAACCATGATGGTGATATTCCAAAGCTGATGCAACATCGATCATTATGTCTAATCTTTGGATCATATTCAAGTAGTAATCATCAGAATGTAACCATTGCTCTAGACTTCCATTGGCATGTACTCTAGAAGTAATGCTTTAAAATCTATGTTAGTACAATTGCTGATAACTTTGGTAAGATTTCTATGGCGAAGGTTGCGTAAAACTTCACATTCTATATCAAAACTCTTGAATGCACCTTCAATCTGTAAATTAAACACTTTGATTGCCAAAACCATCCCATTTGCAAAGATGCCCTTGTAAACATAACCGAAACCTCCATGGCCTAGCAAGTTGCATTGGTCGAACCCCTGAGTTGCCCTTTCGATTTCAATGTATGAAATCCTGGCTAGTATCATTGTTGCAGGTAAGGATTCGGGTGGAGTTGGAACCTTTCTTTTTCCGCATCTCTTTAACATGAACACAACGATTGAGCCAAGTCCCATCAATGAAACTGCCAATGTGACAAGTACAATCAAAAGCACTTCGCTTCTCCTTGACTGATGAAAAGTCCTAGTCTTACAAGGTTGAAAAAGGAAACCACCACATAACCCTTCATTTCCCATAAAAGATTGAGAGGTGAAGTTGAGAAAAGGTCCTTTACTTGGGATTTCACCTTCTAATCTATTGAATGATACATTGAAATCCGTCAGACACCGAAGTGCCTCTAATGATTTTGGAATCATACCTGAAAGAATGTTATTGGATAGATCCGCTGATTCCAAACTTATCATTTTTCCGAGTGACTCAGGAATAGATCTTTGCAACTCATTGAAAGCCAAAGAAAGATTAATTAGTTTCTGCAAGTCTCCGACCGTGGTTGGAATACTTCCTAAAAGGTGATTCCTCGACAAATCTACTACTGTTATGGCATCCAAATTTCCGAAATCTGGAGGTAAAGAACCAACCAAAGAATTATTGGACAAGTCAAGCCGTACAAGATCTTTGAGGCTCCATAGACTCATGGGTATGTTAGTGAGCCTATTTGAATTTAGGTAAATATTTCTCAAAGAGGTAGTATCGCCAATGCAATATGGTATTGGACCCGATATTTGATTATAAGACAAATCAACCAAGCCCAACTCCGGCAATTTGCAATGGCAGTCTGGTAAGGGTCCACTTAACCTGTTCTGGTAAAGATAGAACCCTTGAAGATTATGTAAATCACATACTGATCTTGGCACTGATCCAGTCAAGTCATTGCGGGATATGGAAAAAGTGTTTAAGTTACTTAAATTCCCAATTCCTAATGGTATCTGTCCCCTAATTTCAGTTTCACCTAAACCAAATAGTTCAAGAGAAGTGGAGAGATTGCCAATGGAATCTGGAAGAACACCATTAAGAGGATTATCCGATATCGCTAACACTTTCAAAGATCCGCAGTTCGCCAAAGAAGTTAATATACTTAGGTGCGGAGATAATAAGTTGTTTTCGAACAACGTCAAACGTTCAAGCTGTCTCAAATCCCCCAAAGAGTTAGGAATCGGGCCACTGAATTTGTTGTTGTTCAGATATAATTCCTTTAGATTTGAAGAATTGGAGATTGAGTTGGGTATAACTCCATCTATGTTGTTCACACCAAGATTCAGATAATGTAGATTTGTTTGCCAGTAGCTTGAAGCAGATGGAAGACTGCCCGAAATGTTATCAAATCCAAGTGACATTCTAGCGTAGAGATATTGAAGAGCTCTTCCGGTATGGAACAACTTAGTTTATTAACTCCAAGATCAAGTACCTCCAATTTGTGAAGGTTCCCACTCTCTCTGGGTAGGGAACCACTTAGTTTATTATGTTGAAGAATAAGTCCCTCCAATTTGTGAAGGCTCCCAATCTCTCTGGGTATTACTCCACCGATGTTATTTCCAAAAGATTCAAAAACTGTAGATTTGTTGGCCAGTAACCGAAAGCTAATGGAAGACTACCCGAAAGATTATTCGTAGAAAGTGACACCCTTCTTAGCGTAGAGATATTGAAGAGCTCTTCCGGTATGGAACCACTTAATTCATTAAATTGCAAATAAAGTTTCTCCAACTTGTGTAGTTTCCCAATCTCTTTGGGTATAACACCTGCAAAATTAATGTTATTTTTAATTTTGTTTCCACTAAACCATTCAGAAAGAGTATATCTGGATGGCCAAACAACAACACATTGCTCGAAACTTACCTGTTAAATTGTTGGTCTTGAAATTAAGTATCCATAGCGATGTCATGTTCCGTATGCTGCGCGGTATTGAACCCACGATGCCGTTGTTCTCCAGTTGCAATTGCTGCAAATTTCGTAAATTACCAATCTTTGCTGGAATTATGCCTGAAACTATTTTTACACAAAGCAACCAACTTGAAGTATTTAGCTTCTTGTCTGCGTATGTTGATGCTCAAATGTTAGTTCTCAGATGAAAACTTTGAAACATGCCCATACTAGAAGGCTTTTGAATATGGATAAGCTTTACTTTGCCTTGCTACCTTAGATTTTACCTATTTACACTTTTTGTCGAGTGTAGTTTTCTTTTTCACAATTTCTTGTAAATCAAGGACTCTTCTCTCATATACATGTAATAGGGTTGGGATCAGCTCCCGTACAATTTGCTCCAGCAATTGTTAATGGAGTGTTTGATTAGTGCCACGTGTCATTAACCATTTAAATTGCATAAATTGCTTCCAGCTAATTTATAATGGAATACCAAATATATCTCAACTCCATAAGCTGCCTCAATTTTTCTTTTTCATTAACTTTTGGATGAACGTCATCTACTCATCTTCAATACCCATTTTGAAAAACGAGAGCTTCAGTTTTCCAGAATAAAGTTGATCACCATTTTACTCAAATGTAGCCTCACTTTGTGCCAAAACATCCCCATATTACCCTCTTCATATCTCAAGTTTTGGGATTTGAGATTTGAGATTTGTAGGCAAAATTTATGGCCAAACATGTGTTTGCCAAATAAAACCCAAATTTATTTTGGCAAAATCTATGGTCAAACGGGTCCTTTGTTGTTGTATTGAAAAAGGTGTTCCCATAGTGGTTATTTTGAAAATAATTCTATTTTTCCCTGAAGTTATTTTTAAAGGATGAAGGTTCATCCAACCAAACATCATGTACGTCCAATCGCCTACCTAGGATTGTTAATAGAGCAGGGCTGGGGCTATTATTATGAGGGCAGAGCAACACGACTTCTTGAATTAAAATGCAATGTTACTCCTATGTATTAACGTCACAATTTTCTATAAATAATGTATTTATGAATGCTAAAAAAGCATGCTAAATGCAAATTGAGAAAAGTACTACTCCTATCAAGTATGTACCTTGCAAGTGGTTTCCCCCAAGGTTTAAGAGCTGAAGCCCCTCCAAGTTTACAATTTCTGGTGGAATTATCCCATTGAAGTTATTGTATGATAATGACAACTCATACAGTTGTGTGCAGTTAGACAAACTAGCTGGAATGTGACCACTCAACTGGTTGGAAATTATTGTAATGCTCTTGATTTTTATATCTGCAGGAAGACTCCCTGATAATTGATTATATGTGAGAGCTAAAGTCTCCAACGAGGAGATGTTGAAGATGGAGAATGAGATAGAGCCAGTAAGGTTGTTTCTGACTAAAACCAGCTCCTTTAAACTCAGAAGATTGCCAATATCTTTGGGAAAACTGCCTTGAAGATGATTATTACTAACACTGAGAGTTTCTAACTTGGACAGGTTAGAAATAGAAGCAGGAGGTATAGCAGTGAAACCGTTGTTATCAAGAATTAAGATTTGAAGCTCAGAAAAGAAATGTAAATTATTGTATCTCGGATCAATCGACGTAAACGAGACAAATCTTGAGGGATGTCTCCAAGAAAATTATTTTTGCTCGCATCGAGAGAAACGAGAATCGAGAGGTTTCCCAACTGTGGCGGAATGGTTCCAACAATGTCCATGTTTGATATATCTATGATGGCGAGAGCCGCAAGTGACTCCAATCCAGTCACAAACTGAAGATTGAGAAGACCAATTTTGAGTTAAGGGATGAGAAGAGTTTAGAGTAACTCTGGCTTTTAAGGCAAGAAGAGCTGATTGATCTGTGCTTATGTTTGTGGCTATGCATGCAACTAACAAGTAGAGTAATTGCAAGATAACAGAAAGAATAAAAGAGTTGGCTTTTTTCATGGATACAACTGATATTTGTAGTATATAATTAAAATTGCATATAAAATAAGGAATGAACGAAGTGGTCAGCTATAAATAGAGATAATCTTGAAGCTCAATCCCTTCATGTTATCCAATAGCATACTCGTCTTGGTCCACAAAATATCACTTTGTTTATTAAATTTATTAACACATAGTGACTTAAAAAATCAAGATGAAGAATATTAATAATCAAGTTTGATCAAGAAGAGCAAGCTGATCGGTGGGTTACTATGTAAGATATTGCAGCAACAAATTTTTACAGGTGCACACTTTGGTGAATGGTGATAATTTACCTTTTGAAGCAAGTGGAGATAAAGTTTCCATTTTTCTTCAATATTAGTTAAAAAGTGCACGGTATATTAGTGAATATAAAAATAATTTTTTAATAACATAAGTTTAGATAGAAGAGATAAATTTTTCTTTGCTCGGTGCCAAGACTTCATTCCCCTACTAACACATTGTACAAAAAAGAAATAGAATTATAAAATAAGTTGATACCATAGAAATTGATTTAAAGGAAAAGAAAAATGTTTTTTTTTGGATTGAGTGTCACCCCTATCAAGAAGGAAGATACGTGTTCAATTCAATTTTAATATTGGCTAGTCTTAGTGTACGCGCTTTACGTGTTCTATATCAAATGAATAAATAATTTTCACGAGTCACATTAATATTATTAAATAATATATTTAAGTTATAAAATAAATTAAATATATAAATTTCTGAAAATGATGAATGTTGATCCATTTAGTTAATTCTACAAAGGAAAAAATCCTGCTCCACATATTAATATTGAGTCTTTTGGTCGTTGAGAGACTTGAAAATGAAAGGCTGACCATATAGCTCCTAGAATAAAATGGCAATAAGTCTAAAAATGACAAATGTTCTATTAATATTTTACAACAAATAAATTAAAAATAAGAAAATATAGGGAGTTGTTATTTATTGAAATAAATGTAAAAATAAAGAAAATAATTAATGTCAACTCATAAGTACATTTATTTTTTACTATTTCATTCTTATTGCTTCAAGTTTGTATTTTAATTACCAATTTAACTTTAATTAATCTATATTATAGAAAGATTTTGCTCTATTTTCAGTAATTAAAAATTAGTACAAGATTCAAAAATTAAAATATTTGAGAAGTATCTTATTATGTTATTATAAATCAGTACAAGATTTAGAAATTAAAATATTTCAAAAGTATTTGCTATTTTATCTGTAGTAGAGTTGATTTAACTACCCGACCATTAAAAATATAAGTAATTATATTTATATATTATAAAAATTGGTAATCTAACTATTATACAATAGAAGTACCTCAAAGGTATTTGATCACACCTCGAAATTTTACCTTTACTTTTTTGTAAAATTTGTAGTCTTAAATATACCATAATATTTTTGAGGCTATAAAATAAATTAATTATTTTTGAAGAGTAAAATGAAATATTTAAGGTTACATTAATTTTTAAATATGAAGGTATCAATCCGTTTGCAACAGACTAAAAAAGTCTCATAAAAATAAACTGCATTTATCATGAAAAAATAACGAAGAGTTTCAATTGGCTTTTATGGGTCCTTCACGAGACTTCATGTTTTTGCTTAGTTAAGCTATTTATAAATGTGAAAGGACGAAGATGGAAAGTTGAACAAATAACAGATTTACGGCAGTTCCCTTGTGACTCTTTATCAATAATGTTCTTATGTTAGTTGAAGAGTTTCTGAAAAATGATCTCAATAATTTTTTTTTTCTCCGGAATAAAACAAAAATGCATTGAATTAGCATTAAATTAATTTGAACGCAAAAGAAGCTCTTTTATTCCCCTCCAAAGTTCACTTCGACTAGAAATTACGCCATTATTGGTGGAGAAGGACGAAGAATGATATAATTGTATATGTAGCTCGGTGTTTAAATTGTCAGTAAGTTAATTACGAGCATCAGAGACCCGATGATTTGCTTCAGAATTTAGAGACTTCTGAGTGAAAGTTAGAGCATATCAATATGGATTTTGTTGCTGGGCTCCCACGGACTCAGAGGAAGTTCAATGCGGTATGGGTCATTGTGGGCAGGCTGACCAAGTCAGCGCATTTTATTCTTGTGGCAGTTACATATTCTTTAGAGCGGTTCGTTGAGATTTACATCCGTGAGATCGTCTGCCTTCACGGTGTGCCCGTGTCTATCATTTCTGATCGAGCTGCGCAGTTCACCTCGTACTTCTGGAGGGCAGTACAACATGAGTTGGGCACGCAGGTGGAGTTGGGCACATCATTTCATCCCAGACGGACAGTCCGAGCGCACTATTCAGATATTGGAGGACATGCTTTCGTGCTTGTGTTATGAATTTCGGGGGTTCTTGGGATCAATTCTTACCACTTGCAGAGTTTGCCTACAACAACAGCTACCAGTCGAGCATCCAAATAGCTCCCTATGAGGTATTATATGGGAGGCAGTGTCGTTCGCCAGTTGGATGGTTCAAGCCGGGGGAGGTTCGATTGTTTGGTACAGATTTGGTACAGGATGTCTTGGACAAGGTCAAGATCATTCAGGTTCGACTACGCATAGCTCGGTCTAGGCAGAAGAGTTATGCCGACCGTAGAGTTCGTGATGTTGCATTCATGGTCGGAGAGAAGGTATTGCTCCGGGTTTCACCCATGAAGGATGTGATGATGTTTGGGAAGAAGGGCAAGTTGAGCCCTAGGTATATCGGACCCTTCAAGATTCTTCAGAAAGTGGGTGAGGTGGCCTACAAGCTTGCATTTCCACCTAGCTTATCAGTAGTCCATCCTGTGTTCCATATGTCCATGCTCCGGAAGTATCACGGTGATCTGTCCCATATGTTAGATTTCAGCTCAGTCCAATTGGACAGGGATTGACTTATGAAGAGGAGCCGGTGGCTATTCTAGCTCGGCAGGTTCGATAGTTGAGGTCAAAGAGTTATCCTTCAGTTCGAGTGCAGTGTAGAGGTCAGCCACCTAGGAGTCCGAGTCAGACATGCGAAGTAGATATTCACACCTTTTCACCAGTCTAGGTACTTTTCTATGTCCGTTCGAGGATGAACGATTATTTTAGAGGTGGAGAATGTGATGACCTAATAGGTCATCTAGAGTTTAAACCTTTAATTCTGTGTTTTGAAACCTAAAATAGCTCCTTTTAATCTTTCTCGTTTTGCGTGCACAATCCGTGTCTTTTCCGGAAGGCTCTTATGTGAAAGATTGATTAAAATGTGAATTCGTGCCTTAAAAATTCATTTGAGTTGACTTTGTCAATGTTTTGAGCAAACGATCCGGATCTATATTTTGACGGTCCCGATGGGTCTGTATCGTGATTTGGGATTTAGGCGTATGCCCGGAATCAAATTCGAAAATCCCTAGCTCGAGTTATAGCATTTTGTCGAAAATTTGAAGTTTAAAGGTTTAAAAACTTTATAAATTTGACCGGTGTTTACTTTTTTGATACTGGATCCGGATTTTAGTTCTGGAACTTGGTATAGGTCCATTACTATATTTATGACTTGTTTGAAAATGTTGGTGCAAAAAGAAAGTGATTTGATATGATTCTGACGTCCGGTTGTTAAAATGAAAGTTCTTAAGTTTTATTGAAAATTTCATTCGTTTTGGTGTCCGATTCGTATAATATTTTTGGACTTGTGTGCATGTTTGGTTTGGAGCCCCGAAGGATCAGGTGAGTTTTGGATAGCCTACAGACCCTTTGAACTTAGAAAAATCTGATTTTTGAGCTTCAGCTGTCATTTGGTGTGTTGTGCTTCGCGATCGTGAAGGGGAATCTGGGATTGGGGAGGATTTTGTTCTAGGCGAACGCAAGACCTTGGTCGCAAACGCGGAGCATTGGGGGGGGGGGTCTGCTCTTCGCGATCGCGTAGTATTAGATAGGCTGGGATGGGGGTTAAGGTTACTCTACCCAAATGCGAGCCTAGGCTCGCGAACGCAGAGGTGAGGCGGGTTGAACCTTCGCGAACGTGTAGAGATACTCGCGATCGCGTAAGCCATCAGAGCAATGCCCTTCGCGAACCTCACGAACACGATGAACATTTGACGCCTAGTGATTTAAAAGTTTCAAAACGGTATTTCTCCCATTTTTTCATAAACCTTCCATTAGAGCTCGACCTAGAGGCGATTTTTAAGGGGAAACTCATCACCAATTCATAGGTTTGTACACTTTAACTCATTTCTTCCATTTTTAACATCACTCATTAATTTCTAGCTATAATCTTTATTCTTCCATCGTAGAAAACTAGGGATTTAGGAAGAATTGGGGTTTTTGTTCTTTCGTGCCATTATTGTTGTTCCATGGTGAGATTGAGAGTAAAAGCATGATGGGTGATGTCGTGCAGTCTTTATTCATTATGTTATCCGTTTCCATTGGTTGGTAATTTACTTGACGGTTTTATGTTGTTATTTCTGTTATAGCTATCGTATCATGTTCCCTTCGCTTGCCCCCCTCCCAATAGTACATGTTTAATCTTTATTGGTGTTATGTTGTACGTATATTTTCGTTTGCACATGTTTAATTACGTGAGTGTCCTGTCATAGCCTCGTCACTACCTCGTCGAGGTTAGGCTCGACAATTACGGAGTACATTGGGTCGGTTGTACTCATACTACATTCTGCACTTCTTGTGCAGATTTTGGTACTGATCCCAACTGTACGTAAGGTGCATCAGCTCGGATTGACATATTTGGAGACTCGAGGTAAATCTGTTGGCGTCCGCATACCTTGAAGTCCCCTTCCTCTTTCCTTATTTACTGTTCATTTCATTTGAGACAATTATACTTACTTCAGACTTTATTTGTAGCACTTCTAGAAATTCGTGCACTTGTGACTCCAAATCCGGATTGTACTTAGATATTTTTGAGTATTATGCCACTTTGCACTTCGTTTTAGTTTCATTTCAGTTCAATTGGTTTAATTATTTGAGTTGTTTAAAAACTGGCTTAAGAATTTCCCTAACGTTGGCTTGCCAAGCAAATGAAATGTTAGGCGCCATCATGATCCCGAAGGTGAGAATTCTGGATCGTGACATATTTATGTCTAAGCAAACTATTGATCGATGAAAAAAATTAATGGCCAATGGACCAATCTCACATAGAATACTCATAGCATTTATAGGTTAAATACTGATTTGAATAACGAACAAAGCAAACTACTTTCTCTTTCTTTAATTATTTCTTTATTTTTTTTATATCATAATTGTTCACCTAAAATTTAGCAAGATAATACAATTTTTTGAGATAAAAAGACGCATGGTATAAAATTTATATATAAGGTTAAACATGTAATAATTTGGTGTTATTTAATTATACTTTAATTTAAATTCATATTAGATAAAATTTTAATAATTTTAAAGTCCTAAATATAATAACCTCTTACTTAATTCAAATAAGTAAAGGTATAATAAGTAATAAATCTTATTTAATTTCAAACTATTAGCTTGAAGAATAATCAAATGACTATATCTTCTAGTGTGAACTCTATTTTAAAAGGGTAAAAATAGTAATCGATATTTGGCTAAAGGCCTTCGTGCTTTTAATATATAGATAATTTCCTACATAGTTCAAATGAAAAAAAATCTAATAAATAAATTTTTATTAATTTAAAAGTTCTTAATATTAATAAAGTAAGTAATGACCCCAATTATTCTTATATTTTACTTAGGAAAATAAGTAATGACCCAAGTTATTCCTCATAAATTGTATTTCTTAATTTTAGTTTAATATAAAAGTAACAAAATAATTGAAAATGCTATTATAAATAGAACTCTAGACGTTTAGTTGGTGCTAAACGTTGCAATTATTGTCAATAATAATATCGTTATTTCAAGTTAAAATTGATATTTTGTACCTAAATTTAAAAAGTGTTTAATTTTGAGGAGTTTCTACATTAAGAAGGAAAGATTTAATAACTACAATTTTAGTTAATTTCAAACTCCTAAATATTAGAAAAAAATAATTAAGTTACTAATTTATCTAGTGTAAAATTTATTTTTTAAGAAGTAAAAAAAATAAATCATATTTTGCTAAGAGGATTCGTAATTTTAATATAGTATAGATTGTACATAAGGTCTGCTATCAATTGAAGGAGACCGTTTTTCTATCTAATAAAATATTACGGTTAGGGCTATAGATATATCAGTTAAGTAGATGTAGGAACCCATAACTGAAGAGTTGCCTCTCTTCTGAATAGTTGTCTTTAAAGAGCAGCCTGTTTGGATGATTGTTACCTATTGTTTTGTATTGTATTATATTATCACTTTGTTTACCGTAAAAATGGTAATAACAATTAAATTTGATTTTGTGGTTCTGAAAATACGTGATCTATTTTTATGCTAGTTGTTAGGGCGGTAGATGCTAAGTGAGGTACTTGGAATCAAGATAAGAGCTTAAAACAAGATGTTAACCAAACCGAATGGTTGTCGATCGGGCCTCGAGCTTGTCTACTCGGGGGCCTCGGGGTCGAGTCTGATGCTCGGCTGGGAGCTATTGAGGGTAATCGATGGATGACTAACAGTTATAATAAAATTAATGATGGCTCTTTATGGCCAATAATAAGCAATAAATGAAGAACAATGGATAAAACACAATAAATATGAGCAATAAATGAAGTAATGAAATCAAGAGAATATATTAAAGAGCAGAGAGAATGTTCTTGTGTATTTAGTATTGAGCAACATGTGGTTACAAAATGACAAGAATCTCCTTCATATAGGTGGGGGAATCCCAATATAGTACAAATACATTTATTACAAGATATGGAGCTAGTACAGCTAGTCAATGTCAAGATACGGGTCAGAGCTTAGCTTTTTAGACTTTGTCAGCTCTAGTTATGCGCCTTGGGAACTCCCCACTTTCTCTCTGCAACCGTTGATCTGTATTGCTCCGAGGTCGAGCGTCGATGGCCCTCGAGGGATAAAACTTGACCGTGGTCTCGAGCCTTCGCGACGTGCGTTTGAGGCGTCGTAACGACAGAAGATTGAACCCTCTGATCTCACCATATACAGATAGTCCCTGCGTTTCTTAGAGTAGAACGATATGAAACGACGTTGATGCCCATCTCTTCGAGCTTGCCGCTATGATGTCATACTTGTGATGCGAGCCTTCGCGATAACTGAGGCGTCCCGTTGACTTGTCTTTTTAGTGCCATTTAATGTACTGCTTGTAATGACCCAACATGTCGTTTTGAGCTTTTGCACTTTGTTCGCCAGTTCTCGGGCATGACTTGCCCCGTGTGATAGATTATGACTTATGTAAATCGTTGGTTTTGGTTTTCAGGGTAATCGGAATGAATTTGGAAGAACAGTTCTCAGTTTAAAGCTTGAAATTTGAAAAGCTTGACCAAGATTGACTTGTTGGTATATGATCTCGGATCGTAATTTTTATGATTTGGTTATCTCCGTTAGGTGATTTGGGACTTAGGAGCGTGATCGAAATGCATTTTGGAAGTCCGTGGAAGGTTTAGGCTTGAATTGGCGAAATTGAGATTTTGGCGTTTTCCGGTTGATAGGTGAGATTTTGATATAGGGGTCGGAATGGAATTCTGAAAGTTGCAGTAGCTCCGTTGTATCATTTGTGGCGTTTGTGCAAAATTTCAGGTCATTCGGACGTGGTTTGGTTGGGTTTTTGATCAAAAGCATAATTTAGAAGTTCTTGAAATTCTTAAGCTTGAATCCGATGTGATTTTGTTGTTTTGATGTTGTTTTGAGCGTTCCGAAGGTTGGAACAAGTTTGAATGAGGTTATGGGATATGTTGGCATGTTTGGTTGAGGTCCCGAGGGCCTCGAGTGAGTTTCGGATGGTTAAACGGATCAATTTTGGACTTTGGACTTGGCAGTTTTTGTTGGTTTTGTGTTGCATACAATTTGTTCTTCGCGTTCACGGTCAGGGACCCGCGTTCGCGAAGGGTGTTTTTCTGAGGCGATGATTTTGCCTTCGCATTCATGTTTCGTGTGTCGCGTTCGCGATGTTGGGATGTTTGATTCTCCGTGCTCGCGTGGCCTGTGTCTCGTTCGCATAGAGTAAGTGGGAGCAGATGGGGTCCCAGCCTTTTTGTGCTATGCGTCCGTGTAAGGAGGTCGCGTTTGCGATGGTTTGGAAAACGGACGTTTCGCGTTCGCGAGCTGGATGTCGCGTTCGCGTAAGGGGAAATTTTGGTCAACGGATTTTTGTGCTTCGCGAATGCGAGGCTTTGACCGCGTTCTCGAAGAAGGTTTTTGATGCCTGGACAGAATGTTTAAATAGCTATTGCCCGCGATTTTGGGGCTATCTTTCACCATATTTAGGCGATTTTGGAGCTTTTTGAGAGGATTTGAAGAGGGATTCAAGATATAACACCCAGAGGTAAGATTTGTGAACTCAATACTCGATCCTATGTTGATTCTTACTTTTTTAATCATGAAATATGTGGAAATTAAAGCCTAAAATTGAAAAATTAGGACTTGACTTTGGAGAGTGTAAATTGGAAATTTGAAGGGGCAATTGAGGTCCGATTTTGATGTTCTTGGTATGTATAGACTTGTGAGAGGTCGAGGATTATATTGATGTAACTTTTATTGGATTCCGAGACGTGGGCCCAGGGGCTGGGTTTGAGCAATTTCGGGATTTTTGGTGTAAATTGGATATTTCGAGTGGGCTTTGTTCCCTTAGCATATTTTAATGATTGTGGCTAGATTTGGAGAATCTGGAGGTCGATTCGTGGGTATCGCGGGCTAGATTTTGGACCGGATCGAGGTGAGTAATGATTGTAAATGATGTTCTGAGGGTATGAAACCCCGAATTACACATCCTTGTGCTATATTGAGGTGAAGCACGCGCTAGATGACGAGCGTGGGGTCATGCACTGTTGGGGATTGTGACTTAGTCCATCCCGAATGACTGTTCTACTGTGTATTTGATTGAAAACTATTTGTTATCATCATGTTTTGGGCTGAATGCTATATTTGGGCCTCGTGCCAACTATTTGAACCCTTCGGGGGATTTTATTAATATTTCCTTCTGTTTTGACTTTAAACTTGTACTCAGTCATGCTATATTATACTGTTTTCAAAACTCAGCCATGTTTACTCTACTTTAACACTTGAAATGATATTTTAAATAATATTTTGGGCTGAGCATCCTGTTTTACCGTTGCCCGAGTGGCTTATGTGATTTTTGACTGTGTAAGGCCGAGGGCCTGTGTTGTGAGGATACTTTTGGGTCGGGCTGCATGCCGGAGCGGTGATACACTGATTTTGATTATGAGGCCGAGGGTCTGAGATATGTACGCCACGAGGTGGCTTGTTGATATGAGGCCGAGAGCCTAGAGATGATGCCACGAGATGGCTTGATATTGCGCTTGGGCTGTAAGGGGCCCCTCCAGGAGTCTGCACATCCCCAGTGAGCGCGGGTACCCATTGTGATGTGAGATTGAGCCCGATGGGCTGGTATTGTTTTGAGATTGAGCCTAAGGGGCTGGTATTTTTCTGAGATTGAGCCCGAGGGGCTGATATTGTTCTGAGATGTTGCCCAAGGGGCGGATTTGTTGATACGGTGCTCGAGGGGCGAACCATTATGTGTTTATCTTTCTTAATGCCGGTCATTTACCTGTTTAATTGAGTATTTGTGCCCGTGAGGTGGATTTTCTGTGCTTATCTATTCTAATTGCTTAGCTGGTAAAAGGTCATTTTTAAAGAAGTTTAAACTGAGCTAAGGTACTTTAAGAGATTTCACAGCCTCTTTGCTTTCTTACTGGTTTTGTACTACTTTATACAACATGTTGATGTATTTTTCGTGATTTTCTATCACTCAGTCTTTATTTATGATTATTAGTCACTGAGTCGGAGTACTCACTTTAATCCCTTCACCTTGTGTGCATATTCAGATATTTCTGAACCCGGTAGCGGGTATTGGTTGATCGGAGGTAGAGTCATCGGAGTTTAGCAAGGAAGTTGTCGGCGTTTGCAGCACTGCTTTTCTCCCTCTTTATTTCATTAGACTGTATTTAGTACATTTCAGACTTTTCCGTTGTATTTAGATCCTAGTAGATGCTCGTGACTTGTGATACCCCGATATCGGACTGTATTCATTTCCGCACTTGTTTAATTTTGCTAAATCTGTACTTGTTGGGGATTTATCCTTATAAATGACTTAAATTGACTTATTAAACTGTTAAAACTGAATTTGGGAATTGTGTCGGCTGGCCTTGTCTTCGCGAAAGGCGCCATCACGACCGAGTCCAGTTTGGGGTCGTGACAAGTTAGTATCAGAGCCTAGGTTACATAGGTCTTACGAGTCATGAGCAGGTTTAGTAGAGTCTCGCGGATCGGTACAGAGACGTCTGTATTTATCCTCGAGAGGCTACAGAACCTTTAGGAAAAACTTCACATTCTTGAATTCTTATCATGCGTCCTTGATTCAGCTTGAAAAGTAACTCTTTGAATTCCTTCCACACATTCGTATGCGTGCATGAGTGCCCAGTATCAGATATGCATCGATGGCTTGTGATTCCCCGATCAAGGGGCGAGATGTGATCACTGTGTGTTGATGTTGGGCCAGTCTGGAAGACTTGAGGCCAGATTTTTTTGCCTATAGCTCGAGCCCTGAGCTGTTGATTTCGTGAGCGCGTGCTTCTGGATCTATATGTTCAGTTGTGTCCTTATTAAGGGGAGTAATGACTGGATAGCTACGTGATGAGTATGTTATGACTGCGAGGTGTATTCATATGATTTGGAAACGACGAGAAGGGTCTACTAAAGGATAGAAGAACTATTAGGTACTTGATTTTCATCTTGATTTGAGGTATAGCCCTGAGTTATGGGTGTGTGAAGAATCTTTTCATGTTTCCTAGCTGGGAGTGAAGTAAATTTCATGTTGCGGTATGAGTTCAGACTCAGGAATATCAAGCGACTGCGTAATGTTTATGATGGTGGAAGGTATACAAAAATTTTAGTTTGAGGAAAAGCAGGTGGGGTTATCTCCTGCGGATTGTTCTGAAGTTTGCGTAATCCCTTGTGTCATTTATTGGAAGATCTCTGTTACCAGGGAAATATATGTTTTACAATTTGAATTTGGGTTGCTCAAGAGAGTAGGCTTGACTACTACGAGAGTCAATGCAAAATTTGTAGAAGATATAAAGTACCAGATGGTCTGTGTTCCACGAGCTTATGAAGGATTGAGTTTAATCTCACTATGGTATTATGGCAGCAATAAAGTATATACGTTATGAGTTATTGTGTATGTTTTGGTCTATGGCTTCGATCCAAGCGGGGGAGTCTGCTATTGATTAGTTGATTGTACGGTTATGTGCTATGTTGGTTCCAGTTTGAGGTTCAAGTGAATCAGTTATGGTTTGCGGAGATTGAGACCGAGGATGGCTCGAGTAAAGGAAATTTTTTGACTAAGGTAAGGTTATATCATGCTTCATATATGTATGAGAATCACGGAATGTCTTGAGTTCTTGTTGGGAATAGATGCTCGGTGCATAGAGCAGGAAGTTACGTGGTTGTTCTAGGATAAGGTTACACTCTGCGGTGTCAGAGTGCTAATGAGGCACAGGTTGTTCGATTCATTTGATCAGGCTAAATGTAGTTTGAGTAGGGTGGATGGCTCTAGAGAATGGTTCTACCGCGTTCAAGGTTTTGCATGTAATAATTGGAGATTTCAAGTGTATAATTTAGCTAGAACTGAGGTTTACATTGGAGGGTGCCGAGACTGTGTCATTTCTATATCAATTATGGGATTCTATATATCAGTATTAGGAAGGTAATGGTTCCAGATTCGTAGGAAGTCACTTCGGGGTAGGTATTTTGAACGTGGTGCTTTTGGAACATTTAAAAGAGTACTCAGTGGCTTATGAGCCTTAGATGGTGTGGTGTTATGCTTGGGTCTCGTGTGGTGAGTCTGGGTTGAGGAATTGTGGTGTTATAGCAAGAAGGAGTATCTAGTTGAAGGTAAATTAGAAGGAAACCTGGATAGATGGGATAGCTTGGTAGTAGACCGGATCAGTATGGTAAGGATATGAGTAGTTCCTTAGGTGTGAATGGAGTAATGAGTTCTGCAGGTGTTTCGCGACAATTCTCTTGGGTTTTTAGTGGCGTGCGTAGCTTGGTTGGGTTAGAAGGATTCAGTCCTGACGGTTTAGTTTTGTGCGAATGGAATTTGGAAAGTTCTTGATGATTTCTACCATGGTTAGAGGTGTATATTTTCCACGGGCATGAAGAGCATAGGATGTATAGTGATTTTTTCCCAGTTGAGATCCAATAGAAAAGTTCTTGGCTAGTTGAGTACGTAGTTGTGTGTGGCTCGAAATGGATATGAAGTTTTTATGTTTACCTTAGGACGGTATGGTATATGCGGTATGTTGTATAAGGCTTAGATTTGCATGTGTAAGGTCACAGATCCGTTCTGAAAGGAAGGTCACAATTCTTAGGCAGCACGGGTAGTTTTAGATAATTAGAGAAATGAGCTTCAGATAATTAGAGAATTGAGCTTCAGATAATTAGAGAAATGAGCTACAGATGATTTGGAAAATGATCTTCAGATGATTAAGGAAATGGTAATGCTAATTGGGGTGATTTGACGAGGGTATATGTTTCAGAAAAAGGCAACGTAATTAAGTTGATGGTACTTCGGGAGTATTGCGGCACTTTCTTGTTAGATCAACTGCTGATATTCGAGTTTGCTTAGCGGCACGGAAGAATTTTAGAGTATCTCTCGTGGAATGACTGGGTATTAAGAGGTGTGATATGTATTCGGACAGTGGAATTGGGATCAGGTATGGTGATTCGTGGGCTATATGGAGTTGGAGACTAGGAGTTCTCGTGTTCAGGCTATGTTGTGGTTGTGGGTCGCGTGTATCGGCACTGTTTAGTGACTATCGGGGTTTGGAGACCCGAGTGGATCTTTTGTCGCTTGGTATGTTAGATTTTGGATGCGACATTGGGTATAGACTGATTGTCTCCGTGTCGTGTTATTCTGGACTATTGCACTAAGGCGGCGATGTTGGCTATGTCGGGAATGTCACGGACTGAGTGGCAAGGTTCAACAGATTATGTTCTAGTGGAGTAGTTTATATTTCGAAGATCCAGCGGATGGCTGGGAAGGATCATCTTTCTTATTTAGGTTTTGTGATGGATGTCAGTGTAGAGACTCCTACCAGTTATTCAGTTCTGGTGGTGAGGGACTTTTCGGAGGTGTTTCTTGTGGTCGGGCATGTCGCCGGGCAAAGTTGTTGATTTCGGTATTGATTTGGTGCTGGGCACTGTATCGTATGGCACCAGCAGAGTGAGAGGAGTTGAAGGAGTAGCTTTTGGAACTCCTTGATAAATGGGTTCATTGGTAGACTATGGATGTGTGTTATGCATCGAGACGACTTTGTTGACTTCGAGTCACTATTGGTGAGGGATGTGTTGATTCGGTTGTTATTGAGCTATTAGTGTTCTGAGGTGATCTATGGATTACTTTTTTGTGTTGCGAGACGTTATGATTTGTTGGTTATAGGCACAAATAGTGTGGTTCCATTGGGATTTCATAGTGGAAGTCGAGCGAGAAGAGTACTAGGTATTGCTCGGTGGATAGCGTATCGGTTATGTCCTTTCGGATTTGTGTTGTGTTATGTATTTGCTTCACCGTGGGTATGATGATTTGCTTTGGTTCTAGACATCAATTGTGCGTGGTTTTCAATTTCGAGTAGAGTGACTTGAGGTGTTTCATGTGGACCAGAGTCTGGATAGAGTCGCGCATTGCAGCGAAGTTATGTGGAGGTATGACTTTGCAGGTTAGATTCGTGTGTTCTGTTTCTATGATGTGAGACGGGTTCTCAGCCTTGTGTTGTGGTGGTACTGGTGAGCTTGCGGTACAGCTCTTTCATTTGAGTCATTTTCATGATTTGAGTATGTTCGAATTGTTGCTTATTGGTGCACGGATTTCACAAGTTGAGGCTTTAGCCTGTATTGATGTGTCATGTCGCCAAAGTAGTGTGTTGGATTAGATTAGATCGTTGGGATCATTAATGAATACGAACGGATTCGATTTCAGCATGTTGGAAGGATAAAATCGAGGTTCGGCTCAGAAATTTGCCATGATCTTTGCCAAAAAGAGAAGTGGCTTCATGAATGGTTGTTTGAGAAATGATTATGGCTTACTGCGTGTTTCATTTATCATTGGCAGTATATGAAAGTGTTGGAATGAAACTTTAGTTGATAAGAGGTTTTCTATCGGTATTTGGTTGTTGTGTGCAGCTACTATGATTAGAAGTTATTGCTACAAGTGTTTGAATTATGTGGTGTATCATGTAATTGCACCTGAGGTAGCAGGTACGGGTTACTACCGCTTGTTCGGGCTTATTCAGAGTATAGATGTGAGATTCGGATCTTGTGGATGATTTCAGAAGTGGAAATGTGGTTCTAAGGTTTATGGGCTAGGTAAGATTGTGAAAATTTTAGTTACATTGGGTTATCGGACCTATGTGAGATAGGGTGACATGGGATCACCCCTGGTTATGTGCATGGTAAGGTTACACAGCGATTTGATGGTTTTCAGAACAACTCCGGGCACGTTCGCAGACGAACGTATTTTTAAGTGGGGGAGGATGTAACGACCCGACAGGTCGTTTTGAGCTTTTGCACTTCGCTCGCCAGTTCTCGGGCATGACTTGCCCCGTGTGATGGATTATGACTTATGTAAATCATTGATTTTGGTTTTCAGGGTAATCAGAATGAATTTGGAAGAACAGTTCTCAGTTTGAAGCTTGAAATTTGAAAAGTTTGACCAAGATTTGACTTGTTGGTATATGATCTCGGATCAGATTTTTATGATTTGGTTAGCTCCGTTAGGTGATTTGGGACTTTGGAGCGTGATTGGAATGCATTTTGGAAGTCCGTGGAAGGATTAGGCTTGAATTGGCGAAATTGAGATTTTGGCGTTTTTCGGTTGATAGGTGAGATTTTGATATAGGGGTCGGAATGGAATTCCGAAAGTTGCAGTAGCTCCGTTATGTCATTTGTGGCATGCGTGCAAAATTTCAGCTCATTCAGGTATGGTTTGGTTGGTTTTTTTATCAAAAGCGTAATTTGGAAGTTCTTGAAATTCTTAAGCTTGAATCCGATGTGATTTTGATGTTGTTTTGAGCGTTCTGAAGGTTGAAACAAGTTTGAATGAGGTTATGGGATATGTTGGCATGTTTGGTTGAGGTCTCGAGGACCTCGAGTGAGTTTCGGATGTTTAAACGAATCAATTTTGGACTTTGGACTTGGCAGTTTTTGTTGGTTTTGTGTTGCAAACAATTTGTTCTTCGCGTTCGCGGTCAGGGACCTACGTTTGCGAAGGGTGTTTTTCTGAGGCGACGATTTTTCCTTCGCGTTTGCGTTTCGTGTGTCATATTCGCGATGTTGGGATGTTTGATTCTCCGCGTTCGTGTGGCCTGTGTCGCATTCGCATAGAGTAAGTGGGAGCAGATGGGGTCCCAACCTTTTTGTGCTACGCGTCCGCGTAAGGAGGTCGCGTTCGCGATGGTTTGGAAAATGGACGTTTCGCATTTGCGAGCTCGATGTCGCGTTCGCATAAGGAGAAATTTTGGTCACCGGATTTTTGTACTTCGTGAATGCGAGGCTTTGACCGCGTTCGCGAAGAAGGTTTTTGATGCCTGGGCAAAATGTTTAAATAGCTATTGTCCGCGATTTTGGGGCTATCTTTCACCATTTTTGGGCGATTTTGGAGCTTTTTGAGAGGATTTGAAGAGGGATTCAAGATATAACACCTGGAATTAAGATTTGTGAACTCAATACTCGTTCCTATGTTGATTCTTACTTGTTTAATCATGAAATATGTGGAAATTAAAGCCTAAAATTGGAAAATTAGGGCTTGATTTTGGAGAATGTAAATTGAGAATTTGAAGGGGCAATTGAGGTCCGATTTTGATTTTCTTGGTATGTATAGACTCATGAGAGGACGAGGATTTTAATGATATAACCTTTATCGGATTCCGAGACGTGGGCCCAGGGGCCGAGTTTGAGCAATTTCGGGATTTTTGATGTAAATTGGATATTTTTGAGTGGGTTTTGTTCCCTTTGCATATTTTAATGATCGCGTACTGATTGTGGCTAGAGTTGGAGCATCCAGAGGTCGATTCGTGTGAGCAAAGGCATCGCGGGCTAGAGTTTGGACCGGATCGAGGTGAGTAATGATTGTAAATGATGTTCTGAGGGTATGAAACCCCGGATTGCAAATCGTTGTGCTATATTGAGGTGACACACACACTAGATGACGAGCGTGGGGCCGTGCACTATTGGGGATTGTGACTTAGTCCATCCCGAATGATTGTTTTACTGCGTATTTGATTGAAAACTATTTGCTATCATCATGTTTTGGGCTAAATGCCAACTATTTGAACCATTCGAGGTTTTTTTTATTGATATTTCCTCACTGTTTTGACTTTAAACTTGTACCCAGTCATGCTATATTCTACTGTTTTCAAAAGTCAGCCATGTTTACTCTGCTTTAACACTTGAAATGATATTTCAAATAATATTTTGGACAGAGCATCATGTTTTACTATTGCCCGAGTGGCTTATGTGATTTTTGACTGAGTAAGGCCGATGGCCTGTGTTGTGAGGATACTTTTGGGTCAGGCTGCATGCCGCAGCGGTGATACATTGATTTTGATTATGAGGTCGAGGGCTTGAGATATTTACGCCATGACGTGGCTTGTTGATATGAGACCGAGAGCCTATAGATGATGCCACAAGATGGCTTGATATTGCGCTTGGGCCGTAAGGGGCCCCTCCAGAAGTCTGCCCACCCCCAGTGAGCGTGGGTACACATTGTTATGTGAGATTGAGCCCGATGGGCTAGTATTGTTCTGAGATGTTGCCCGAGGGGAGGATTTGTTAATACGGTGCCCGAGGGGCGAATCTTTATGTGTTTATCTTTCTTATTTGCCGATCATTTACCTGTTTAATTGTGTATTTGTGCCCGAGGGGCGGATTTTCTGTGCTTATCTGTTCTAATTGTTTTGCATTCAATTGCTTAGCTGTTAAAAAGTCATTTTTAAAGAAGTTTAAACTGAGCTAAGGTGATTTAAGTGATTTCATAGCTTCTTTGGTTTCTTACTGGTTTTGTACTACTCTATACAACATGTTGATGTATTTTTCGTGATTTCCTATCACTCAATCTTTATTTATGATTATTACTCACTGAGTCGGAGTACTCACTTTACTCCCTGCACCTTGTGTGTAGATTCAGATATTTCTGAACTTGGTAGCGGGTATTGGTTGATCGGAGGCAGAGTCATCAGAGTTTATCAAGGTAGCTGCCGACGTTCGCAGCACTACTTTTCTCCCTCTTTATTTCATTGGACTGTATTTAGTACATTTCAGACTCTTCCGTTGTATTTAGACCCTAGTAGATGCTCGTGACTTGTGACACCCCGATGTCGGGTTGTAGTCATTTCCGCACTTGTTTTATTTCGCTAAATCTGTACTTGTTGGGGATTTATCCTTATAAATGACTTAAATTGACTTATTAAACTGTTAAAATTGAATTTGGGAATTGTGTCGGCTGACCTTGTCTTCACGAGAGGCGCCATCACGACCGAGTCCGGTTTGGGGTCGTGACACTGTCGATTCTCATTCTCCAAAGCAATAATATCACCGCCGATTCAGTTCCCAAAAATGCATTGATTGTGCCTGTCGATACGTCTTTCAAAACATAAATGGCGTCGTCTATTACGCTGCCACCTTTCCTATAAATGGAAGCCTTCTTGAACCAAATCTTAATTCATAAGTTTTCTAACAGCCTTTCTCCCCTTTCTTCTCTTCACCCTCGTCCATTGTTATTCCCATGCTCGAGGCCTATGGCCTTAAGGCCACATGGAGGCATTCTCATCAGTCATGCCATGGCCTTTTTACAGAGCTCTCCCTTATCGAGCGAGATTTTACTAATTTGTTGTTGTTGTTGTTGACCCTAGGTGATGAGAGAGAAATCTCAAATTATCCTCGCATTAGAGGATATGAGGACTATGGACTTCTACTCATCTCTCCTAACTACCTGGTGCGTTGCCTCACTTCTTTTGCTTTCCATGGAGTGAGGTGGTACTATCTACTAATTATTGCATCCCGCACCGGTGTAACGTCTCAAGAAGTGGCTCATAGTAGTAGTGCTGGTGAGATCCATACTAGCCAGATTTTTCACCCAGCCAGTTCTTCATCCCTCTCTACTCCTTCATCTTTCTCTTTTTCTTCGTCACTTTTCTCTTCTTCATCTTCTCGAGACGAGGCCCCCGAGGAGATGGTGGTCGAAGAGACTGCCGCCGAGGATGCACCCCCGAGATTAGCTTAGACTTTTGGCTTTTATTATATATACTTTTTTGCTTCTTCGTTTTGTGTAAGGACCCCTCGTGGGCTTTTGTAATCATATGTAAGGACCCCTTGTGGGCTTTTGTTATCATGTGTTTATGAATACGAAGATGTTTCTTCAATTTACCTCTCATTTATGCTATATTTCTTTTTGTCTGTGTTTGTGAAGAATATGAATGTGTTACTCCACCGATTGGTGCAAATATCGAGCCCAATTGTGAGTATTTCTTCTGACTTTTGATTGATTAACACGGCTCCTCGCAGAACCCTCTGTCGTTCATTGGACCGAGCCAAGATTGGACTGATACACTCAGGTCGTCGGGATCCTGACTTCGAGTTGAATAAGTGTAGGGCTTCGAACCCCCAGAACGAGACTTAGCCTTTTAGACCCCGCAATAGTCTTCGAAGAGGGATTTGTTCAGATGCCTGAGAATAGAGATAACCTTTGGGCTTTCAAGAGCAGTCCCCGAGTGGGGGTTTGCTCAAGCTCGGGCTACTTGGAGACTTGTTTTGAACTTAGTGTAGACTGCCTTAAGGCGTTGTAGATAGATTCCGGATGAGGGCTTACTCGGGTTTAGATGATACCTCGAGGCCAAGCCCGTATGAGTAGGTCTTTAGAGCTTATCTTCTTTTTGAGAGAAGCCCCTGAGGCCGGTTACTAGCCTAAGTCTCTTAATGATATTTATGGCTCCTTAGAGCATATCTTCTTCTTGGCGAAGGTCCTCGAGATCGGGTACCATCTTCGAGGCCTGTAATGATATTGATGGATCCTTAGAGCCTTTCTTCTTTTTGGTGGAGATCCTCGAGATCGGTTACCATCTCGGGACTTGCAATGGTGCCAATGGCTTCCTGGGGCCTATCTTCTTTTCGATGGAGATCATCGAGATCGGGTACTATCTCAGGACTTGCAATGATGCCAATGGCTTCCTGGATCCTATCTTCTTTTTATGGAGATCCTCGAGATCGGGTTCCATCTCGGTACTTGCAATGATGCCATGGCTTCCTAGAGCCTATCTTCTTTTTTATGGAGATCCTCAAGATCGGGTACCAGCTCGGGACTTGGTTGATGCGCGGGTCTCCGAACCTGAACGTTGTATGGCGGCGTTAAGTGTATGACAATGTTATGAAATGACTGAGACGATCTCACTGGCACATCTTCCCAGGGCGATGAAAGCCCTAGCCAGTATTTTTAATCGACCTTTAAGGCAGGCGAGTAGTCGCCGCTCTTTCCATATATAGGGTTGTATTCGCCCTTTTGGAGATTCCGCTATTCCGAGTAGTTATCCTCTTTTGTAGAGTTCTCCTTTTCTGCGTTAGGTCCTTCCTCATTTCAATTTTGACGCCCTTGCTCAATTTACCGCTTCAATTCTCTAGTTTTACCACAGTCATGGCTGCTACACCAGGGTCCGCTCGGCAAGGAGAAGGGAGCTCCGCCTCTGGGCACTTTGTTTCGGGAGGGGATCTCCCGTTAGAAAAAACTCCCAACGTTTGAGGTTATTGGGAATATGCCTCGAAGTTCATTTCTTTAATAGGAGAGGAGCACCTTAAGTTGGTGAGGAAAGACTGGGATGGGGAGAAAAGGTAGCATTGCGAGTACCTTCCCCGGAAGAGGGGTCATGCCGAAGGGTTTTTGAACGTGTACACGTATCCCTTTACGCTGGGCCCCCTTGATGGGGTTGTGCTCGACTTCAGTCGAAAGTACTAGGTTACTTTGGCGCAAATTCACCCATCATTTGGCGGGTAGTGTTGATGATGAGGTTCTTTGGGGAAGGAGTAGGTCTTGAGTTCACTCTTAGTCATCTCATCAGGCAGTATCGGCCCTTTCATCATTAAGGCCTATTGACCCTACAATGCCGTTCCACCATGCCTTTCGTTGTTGACGACGAAGAAGACGGGGATCGGGGATGGATGAGCCGATTCGTCTGGGTACGGACTGTCGATATTATTCCAGTGGAGTTTCTGCCATTTCCTAAGGAATGGAATTTAACACGTAAGTGGTACACTCATGCCTTCGTAGTTTTGTTTATGGCGAAGGCGGGCTCCATAAATGCGCCTTCTTTTCCTTTTCTGTAGTGACTTCGTGGATGCCGGGCGAGGTTCCCGATCTACCAAATTGGGTTCGGAAGTTGGCGACCCACTCGACTTACAATGAGCATAAGTGGCGAGCTTTATCTAAAGATAGGTGGGAAGCAAAACACCACAGTACGTGCTGTGTGATTTATTCCCCTCCCCCTTTCTCTCGGAATGACACTTTTTCTTTCTATGTACTAACTCTGTCATCGTAGGTATTGGGGAGTCCCTTACAGTGAGGTCATGCCCTTTAGGAGAGGGAGAAATACCGGCGGCTTCAGGACTGGGGGATGATAATAATAACAATAAGTAGGAAATGCCTTTGCAGGATAACAGTGATTGTAGCAAGACGAGTTCGGCCCGGAGGCTTAGAGAGTGTGTTTCAGCCGAACCTGCAACACTCGAGGGTTCTCTGCCGCTGGCTTCTTCTCCTGTCGAAGGCACTTTGAGGGATGTTCGACGCCAAGGGGCGCGTGGGGCGGTTCTATCGGGGTAGATGGAGCCAGACCACTAAACATACACTCAACTCTTGAGGAAGCTCAACGGCTTTACTCGGAGGTAGTTTCAGGTTGTTCCTGCTGGTTTTATAGTTTTGTAATTTTCACTTTCTTACCATGTTTCTCTCCCACAGGCTTTTAATAAGCTCAAATCTGGGTTGCTTCGCCGTGAGGCCAAATTGCAAAAAGCCGTTGACAGGGAGAAATCCCTTAGGCTTCGTTGCGATGAAAAAGAGGATGAGTTGGCACACCTGCGGTACAAGGCGAGTCGCAGTTTGAACTACACGAGCTACCTCAAGGAGCAGGTAACTTTTGTTTTAAGGGAGTGTGTGTTTCTTCTTCTATCTTCCGAGGCTAATATTTTTTTACTTCAGTTGCAGAAAAAGACGGAAGACCTGGAGTGCCTTTGGAATGAAGCTGTTTAAACCAAGCGCGAGTACAATGAGTTAAAGGCTTAGACGGACGTTCAGGCTTCAGTGGGGAAGGGTGCTCTGGCTAAAGCCTCTGCCTTTGAGGTTCAACTTCGCTTAGCTCGTGATAATAGCTTGGTTCGAACAGGTATGATTACATAGCTCAAGTATGAGCTTTTGAAGATAAAGGCCGAGGTTGTGGATGCCCAGGCTGAAGCCATAATGAGCCGAACTAAGGCTGACAAGAAAGTGGCGATCTACTTGAAGGATGCTGCCGATGCTCAAGCTGAGTTGAGAAGGACTCTTGACCGCGAGGGAAAGAGCAAGGAATATGGTCGATGTAAATCTTGAAGGGAAACCCTCGAGGATATCCATGCTAGGGGCTTCGGTCTCTCGGAAAAGATAAAGCAGGCGAAGGCAGAAGAATATGATTCTATGCTCCTTCTGTCTGATTCCAAAGATAACAAAAAAGAGGCCGACGGGCCATAGTCCCCGAGGGGGATGTAGATTAGGCCTTCCTTTTCCGTGTATAGTGCTTTCAATGAGCATTTGTAAATGGAACTTGTATTTTTTTTTTTTGCATAAATGTACGAAAGGAAGGCTTGCGGTTTTATTCTTCATGCATTCCTCTTTGTTTTGATTTTAGCCAGATGAACTGGTCTTCGAGTTAAAAGGGAATCCTCAAATTCATGTTATGGCACTGTGGCTCATTGGGCTAGCCCGCAGGCTCTTACGCACTTGGTCGGTACTACCTTTTAGTGTAAGCAGGTATTTTGAGCTCTTACGCTTTTGCTCTTAGGCATATTTGGTTAACTATTTTGGGTTCAGTCTCCGAATCGGGTTTCGACTCAAGCTCATTTGACCCTCAAGTTTTTGAATTTAAAGCTGGCCCTTAGGCTCTTACGCGTTGGGTTGGTACGACCTTTTGTATGTGCTGACGACAGTGGCTCTAATGCATTGGGTAGGTACGACCTTTTATATGTGCTGGCGACAGTGGATCTTATGCATTGGGTTGGTACGACCTCTTATAGGCTTTATTTTTCCCTCGTTAAGGACATTTTTGAAATTGTGTTTGCTTGACTCTTCGACTGTTCGATAGGAACCTCGATTATGAGTAGTTATATAGCGATGATCGAGCACCTCGAGAGGTTTGGCTCGGCGGCTGAGTATCTCGAAACCTTATAGTTGGAGCTGACATGGTCGAAGCTCTTTTGCCTGTGTTGAGGGTAGCCTATTTAACCCGTTCTTTTAGAAGTATATTCGAAGTAGTTGAAGGCATATAATTTTATAGCGACGGTCGGGCATCCCCGAGTCGCGTTAGTTTGGCTAGTACAGCCTTGTGACCGTAGTCATTTGTGTTTGGCCGGAGCTTTTCAGTCTCGAGTGAAGTAGTTTCAGCATCTATATTGAGGGTATGCCTTTTTAGGGGTCTTACAAGTTCGATATATAGCCCAAACTTTAAGATCGAGTTTATGCCTTTTAGTAAGGTCTTACAAGTTTTACATGCCTTTGAGGTCTTACAGTTATTGTCACTTGGTACAAGTGTGGTTCATGCCATGCTTGAGGTCTTACAGATATTGTTGTTGCCTTATATAGGTCTTACGAGACCGAGGTTCCCGCATGTGGTCTTATAGCCTCGGGGTTTGATAAGTCGATGGAGATGGAGATTGACGGCAGTCCCTGAGTCATCGAGGACTTCTTAGCTCGGGAACCATTACTTGTAAACTTGGTATTTCCTCATTGAGGGCTTATGATTTCAGAGTTTCCGACCCGGAGGTCATGCGGCCTTGAGTTTTCGACGCCAGTCCCCGAGTGTTCGGGATGTTTTTGGCTCTGGAGCTATTTTATGAGCCGGGGGTCGCATTATTTTGAGTCGTTGACGCCGGTCCCCCAACGGTCGGGATGTTTTTGGCTCTGGAGATATTTTGTAACTCGGGGGTCGCATTGTTTTGAGTCGTTGACGCTAGTCCCTGAGTATTCGAGATGTTTTTGACAAATGAGCCGTTTTTGCAAAAATACCGAATTCTTTCGAATCGCGAAATGCTTTGATGGAAAGTATTCTTTAATTACTTGGTACAAGCATACATGTTTTCGCTGTCAGGGGCCCGATTATTCTATACGGACACGGTTTATTCGACCATTTGGCCCGATACATAATTTTCCTATCGGGACCCAATTTAGCGCATCTTGGCTTCTCCGAGTAGGTAACCTTCCGGGGGGATGCCCCCCAATAGTCGAGGTTTATTGAAAAGGAAGCCTTGAATACTTGTTGAATCTTCCTTAGGTAGAACATAGGTGTTGCCTCGTTAAAAACCTTGCTAGTAAACCCTTTCTTGGGATAAAAACCTAGTTGAAGGAAAAGAGTGCAACGTATGCTTTTGGGACCTAAGGTCTTTGAGTTGGAAAGCGCTCCGACTGTTTCGACACATACCTACGTTCAGGTTAGTATAATGTAACCGAAAAAGGGAGATGGCCATACGTTAGTGCTGACGACGCTTCGGACCTCGATGCGATTCAATCGCTTGTTATGAGGACTCGGTACGGTCCTTTGCTTTGTTCAGTTGGGGGTAGCCTATATTGTGGCTTGTTATCGCTATTTTACTGTTTGCTTATCCTTGGGCTTCTTTGAAGGTGGAGGTGTTGGCGTTGGTGTCACATCGTGCACCGCGAACATTTCTATTGCCGCATGTTGTTCCCCGTAGACGTTTTATCCCATCCTTTGTCGGGAATTTCATCATTTGATGGAGGGTGGATGGTACTGCTCTCATGCAGTGTATCACGGCCTTCCGAGCAAAGCGTTGTATCTCATGTCTCCTTCGACGACATGGAATTTGGCATTCTGGATTGTGCCGGTCACGTTGACTGGGAGGGTGATTTCCCCTTTCGTTGTTTCGCTCGCCATGTTGAATCCGTTGAGGACTCGAGAGGCGGGAACGATTTGGTCAAGCAGTCCGAGCTGCTCTACCACCCTCGACTTGATAATGTTGACCGAGCTACCTGAATCCACAAGTACACGTTTAGTTTGAAATGTATTTACAAGGAAAGAGATTACCAGTGCGTCGTTGTGAGGCTGAGACAAGGTCTCGATGTCCTCGTCGCTGAATGTGAGGGCATCCTCGGGTATGTAACCCTGAGTTCGCTTTTCTCTGGTGATGGATATTTTTGTTCTTCTGATCATGGGTTCCTGTGGGGCATCAATGCCTCCCAAGATCATGTGGCTGACATGTTGTGGCTCATCCGTTTCGTTCTTCTTGGTCGCCTCTCTTTCCTGGAACTGATTTTTGGCCCGGTCGTTGAGGAATTCTCGAAAGTAAAGCACATATTGTGAGCCTTGCTCTGATACCAATTGGAAGTACTGAGGGGGGGGTTGAATTGTTGCCTTATTAAAATTTAGTCGACTAATATAGCTATTAGTTTACTAATCCACGAGATAGCAGAAATAAAAGCAGTAAAGAGAAATAGAAAGACACACATGATTTATACTGGTTCGGTGCCGTTGTGGTACTTACATCCAGTTCTCTTAAGTCACAAGGGTTCCCTTAAGATCTTTGAATAAATTTACACGATTGATGGTATCTTTGTGTCTACCATCAACTTATAGAATCAGCAATTGAGTTCTAGTCAAGTGACACAACTTTCTTTTGTACTCTAGATCTCTCTATCTTTTGAAACACTGATAACTCAGAATTACAGTATTTGAACTAAGAAGTAGACAGATTTGGAATACTCTTTTTGTAGCTGCGTGATCTTCCTCTTGAGAGAGCTTCCCTTTTATACGAGAGAAAAGAGCCGTTAATTCCTTATTGGAAACGGGAGGCATACGATCTTTGATTAAGGGATTTGACCCAAGAGATGCCTCTTTGAATTTTGCTCTTTGACTGACCCAGATTCGAATGTGACTTTCCATGTCACGACTGATTTCAAGGTTAGATTTAGTGAGCGTATTCTTCGAAACTGGAATGATCAAGATTTGGTAATTTGAGTTTCCTTGAATGAGTCAGATTGCATCTTGATGGCCATTAATGATTGAAACGAATCTTCATTCACTCCTTGGTTCGAGCTGCCTCTTAATGATCATTAATGCAGTAACTAATTCTTCCTTGTTTCTTCATTTTGAATCCAGTAGCACTTTTGATAATTATCTCCATTCTTTCCTTTTTTTTTGTTTACCCTGAAAATATAACAGAATATAATATTGTCATCATTGAAACTTAATCTTAAAACCTATCAATCTCCCCCTTTTTGATGATGACAATCAAGAGGGAGTAAACAAGATTTAAGGATACTTCTTTTTAGGAGTTGCTCCCCCTGAACTGGTGCGTCTTGGGAAGCTGTGCTCATGTCTCCCCCTGAGTGTTTACTCCCAGTTTTTCCCCCTTTGACATCAATCGAAAAAGGAAAAAAATAATAACATACAAAAACACAAAGCATACATAAATATTATAAACATACTAAAGGGGTTAGAGCAGTAGAGCCTTCAACAGAGGCTTAAGGTAGTACATACCCAAAAGTAAAAGTCTAAAAATCGTCTATCTTCAGGGTATGGTTGGTATCTCTCTTTATTCAGCTTCGACTCCTTCGCCAGGAGCCTGCTAGGATATACCGAGAACAAGAGGGCTCCTAATTGGTCATCGTTGACTCTGATCTTTGACTGATATCGGTTGTGAACGTCCGACCAGGTCACGATAAGGTATTCAACCAGATTCTGTTTCAGCTGCTTCGAAGCCACCGAGCTTCGTTCGTTCAGACCTTGAGTAAAGGCCTGCACTACCCAGTCATCGGAGACTAGTGGTAGTTACATTCGTTCCATCTGAAAGCGAGATACGAACTCTCGCATCATCTCATTCTCCCTCTGTTTGATCTTGAAGACGTCGGATTTCCTGGTTGCTACCTTGATGGCACCTGCATGTGCCTTTATGAAAGAATATGCCAGCATGGCAAATGAATCTATTGAGTTCGGGGCCAGGTTGTAATACCACATCATTGCCCTTTTAGAAAGCGTTTCTCCAAACTTCTTCAGCAGGACGGACTCGATCTCGTCGTCCTTTAGGTCATTGCCCTTCACCGTACAAGTGTAAGCAGTAACGTGCTCATTGGGGTCTGAGGTTCCATTGTATTTCGGAAGGTCTGGCATTCTGAACTTCTTTGAATGGGTTTCAGAGCCGCTTCCTCTGGGAACAACCTTTGTACGAACTTCTTGGAATCCACGCCTTTCAGGATCGGGGGTGCGCCCGGAATTTGGTTGACCCTATAATTGTAAGTCTCAACCTTTTTGTCATTGGCTTCTATCTTCTTCTCGCCCGACTCAATCCTCTTTGTGAGCTCCTCGAGCATCTTCACGATAGCGGGGTCGGCTGCCGACCCGTTGTTGCTTGATCTTTCTGGTGCTTGTTCAGTCCGAGGGGCTGTTCTCGGGGCCGCTGTACTTGGAGTTCTTTGGTGACTCTACAGCTGAGCGATTGCCAGTAGTTGTGCCTGCAACATCTCAAAAATAACGTGAAGACTAACCTCTTGTTCATCCCGAGCCGGGGTTTTTTGGACTTCTTGTTGGTCTCTTTGGTGCACGCTCCTGTTAGTGTGGGAGCTTATATCGATGTGTTGGGCGTCACGTGAGACCGCGTCCACGGGAATTGGTTCTGGTGCATTCTCAGGGTTTCGTGGTGGTACACCAACACCTGGAACATCCACACCATTCTCTCCATGGTCTTCGAGATTGTTGTTTACCGAGTTAAGACATTTTGACCTAAAATCAAAGATCTTGGGCAAGAAAAAGTGTGAAAGATAACTTGCGTTACGTAGTAAAATCAGCAAAAAAATAGTCACTATTATTTTTAGCCCCACGGTGGGTGCCAAACTGTTTACCGTAAAAATGGTAATAACAATTAAATTTAATTTTGTGGTTCTAAAAATACGTGATCTATTTTTATGCTAGTTGTTAGGGCGATAGGTGCTAAGTGAGGTACTTGGAATCAAGATAAGAGCTTAAACAAGATGTTAACCAAACCAAATGGTTGTCGATCGGGGCCTCGAGCTTGTCTACTCGGGGTCGAGTCTGATGCTCGGTAGGGAGTTGTCGAAGGTAGTCGATGGATGACTAACAATTATAATAAAATTAATGATGGCTCTTTATGGCTAATAATAAGCAATAAATGAAGAACAATGGATAGAACACAATAAATATGAGCAATAAATGAAGTAATGAAATCAAGAGAATATGTTAGAGAGCAGAGAGAATGTTCTTGTGTATTTAGTATGGAGCAACAGGTGGTTACAAAATGACAAGGATCTCCTTTATATAGGAGGGGAAATCCCGATATAGTACAAATATATTTATTACAAGATATGGAGTTGGTACAACTAGTCAATGTCAAGATACGAGTCAGAGCTTAGCTTACTAGAATTTGTCGGCTCAAGTTATGTGCCTTGGGAATTCCTCACTTTCTCTCCGCAACCGTTGATATGTATTGCTCCGAGGTCGAGCGTCGATGGCCCTCGAGGGATTAAACTCGACCGTGGTCTCGAGCCTTCGAGACGTGCGTTCGAGGCGTCGTAACGACGGAAGATTGAACCCTCCGATCTTACCGTATACACACTTTAAATATAATATGTTAGTATTGATTGTTACTTAAATTTTATTGTATCGTATCATTAAATTCGTCGTTACGTAATGACAAAAATATTACTTTATGTAACGACGGATTTGGTTTGCTGGCGTCGTTACCTTGTTTGTTTCTCTCATATTGCCCTTCCTTATTATTAAATAATCATATTTTATCCATTACTCTATTTTTATATAGTAATAATTCTACTATGTATCCTATTTTTCTTAGTAATGTTGCTAGTTTATTCTCCATATTGTTGTGCGTGACATCAAGAATTTATCCAAATATTATATTCATCAAACAATACAAATATAATGCAGTACAATACAATACAATACATTATAAAACGACATGCAACAACCATCCAAACAAGCTTTAAGTCAGAACACACATTCTTTCTCTTCCCCATCTCAGAGAAGAACCCAAAGCCTTTCTAGACTTGAAGATCGGTCAAGTATCAAAACCTGAGAAGATATTCAATCAAGTTTTGTGCTATGGATCAAGATAAGTACCCTTAGCCATTGTTCTTCAGTACCTATTGATTTACATGAGATTCTGAGTAGATTGACTGTTAGAAGTCCAATCGACGAATATAGTTATCCAACAAAAGTTTCCAGTAATAATACCTCTTTATCTGTGCTCTTAGGAGTATTATTTAGAAGGCTCTCCTATTGTTTCCTGTCAAATCATGTGAACATCAGAAGAACATGGTCAATTATAGCTGCAAAACTATGGCCTATATTTTTTTGGTTAGAGGTTTTATTTAAGTTGTGTGTGTGTGGGGGGGGGGGTTAATTTGGGTCGGGTAATGGGTATAATTAAGTGTGAATTTTAATTGAACCGGAAAATTTAAAATTGGGGTTAGTCTTTTTAATCTTGAGCTGCCACATGGCCTTCCATCCAAATCAAGAGCAAATTAGTGTCATAGTATAACAATTATTAGGTTTATAAGATAGAACAGTGAAAAGGAGGGTAAATTTAAACTATTTTTAATAGTACAAGGGTATATTTGGTCTTTTCCCGTTTAATAAAAAATATTTTTTTTCATCACATAATATTAGAGAAAAAGTTGCATTCAAAGGCATTTATATTATTTAGAGATCCCACCATGTTGTATATCGTGATTGAAAAGTATGACTACAATTAAGGCATCTCAACATAGCAAAAATAAAATATCCTTAACATGTCTGAGCGGATAAACACATAGTCCAAACATGATTTCTATCAGAATAATAGCCCATGTAGCCGCACAAGTAGAGAAAACACGGTAATACAAAGGCATGATAGCAAAACAAGGCACATAATAGCCTAAGGTCTACCCAGATCATAAATAACCATAATGTACGCATATGAACTCGTCACCACTATATGCGCTGCCCCAACACATAACAAGTATCACACTCTACGGGGAAAATACCCTCAAGGTTATATTTGGTCCTTTCCTGTTTAATAACAAATAGGTTTTTTCTTCACATAATATTGGAGAAAAAGTTGTATTCAAAGGCATTTATATTATCTAGAGATCCCACCATGTCGTTGTATATCATCAAGTAACCATGACAAATGCACATAAACTGATAAATTCTTACTACAGATAGCGACTCCAAGAACATATCTTAGACCATAATGAGGCCAGTCATTAAACATTTGAATCCCTAAGTTATCAATGATTTAGATAGAGAACTATCCTAGGAATATTTATGAAACACATACAAGAAAAACCACAATATAGTATGTTGGAATTGCTACATTTAGCTAATGTGCCTGTTAGCTCTATCTTGCCTTTTCTCCTATAGAATTGAAGCCTTCCTTTTCTCCTTTCATTGATAGGGGACAGGCTTGAAGCCCTTAATCGATACACGGCTCTCAGTATAGTAGGAAACTGAATGAATAAAACATATTCCCATTATCCTCCTTTGTTTTGTTCTCAGGTTGAACAAAAACGGCTGATTTGGAGCATTTCCAACTACTATATCTCCATTGTTCAGACCCCAATGCCTAGTAAAATCGAAACCCATGGCAAATGTGAGCTTTTTTCCCCATAGACCCTCTCCACAGCTACTACCTTCAATTACCCAAACCTCAAGACACTTCGAGCTTGTTTGGAAAGCCACATTGGAAATGGATTTGGGTGTAATTGGGTATAATTACACAGTTGGCCAAGTAATTACTTGGCCAGCATGAAATTGGGTGTAATTGGAGGGTTGTAATTACACTCTCCAATTCTCAAGGGGAATGTGAGAATTGGTGGTAATTACATTGTGTAATTACAAGGTTGCTTTTTAATTTCTTTCCTTTTTGTTTTTATATTAATTTTTTTTATAACTTTTTGTTTCTATTATTTTAAATTTTTAAATTTTAATTTTTACTTTTTAATTTCTTTTGAAATTTTAAAATATATTTTTCTTTGTACATTATTTATCTTTTATTTCTTTATTTTTACTTCTTGTGATTCCATGTAATTGCTTATATTTTTTTTAAAATTTTATTATTCTATTTTTTGAAACTACACCTCATAATATTAGAAATAATGAGTCATTAACAAACTTGGCATATAATGAGTGATACACTTAAAGTAAAATTTCGTTGTTGAATGTTGTTATAAACTTATCATATTTCCTAATTATTAATTTGCACTGGAACTTACTATTATTATGTTGGAATTTAACATATGTTAAACTATTTTATTTTATTTTTTTGAATTTTGAAATTGTGTTATATTCATGGTTCTAATTTACTTGTTTTAGTAGTATTGGCTCACATTGCATGTTCTTCATTTTTTTAGTTAGAATTGATAGATTAGTTTTGTCAAACATTTGAATAATATTATGACATTATATTTATAAATATTAATTTATTTTATCAAACATGAATTTCATAATGTTCTTACAAAATATATATTTTAAGTTTTTGTAAGTATCTAAACTAAATATTATTAATTTTAAAATATATAAAAATTGTTTTTACAATATTAGTTATAAATATATGATTACTAAATTAATACATATTCACGAAAAAATATACATCTTAAATACAAAATATAATATCATTTATACTTACAAAAATTTATGGGCATATATTTTTATATTAACTTTTAAGTTTTGATAATTGCTTAATTTGAAATTTAATCTAACTGTGTAATTACACTTGTGCAACCAAACAGTAAACTTGTAATTACACTGTAGTTACACTATGACAAACAAACAGGTGATCGTAATTACTAGGCTGTGTAATTACTACCCTAGTAATTATTACCCTAGTAATTACACCAATTTCAATTACATGGTGGCTTTCCAAACAGACTCTTCTTAAATTCATAGTGAGAAGAGTATGCAAGCAATGCAAGTGACCCATGGTAGTTCATGGGCATAAAACTGTGAGATTCAGTAACCAGCGCTTCTGGTACAGGAATAATACTGAACACCTCGCTCCTCAAATCAAACGAGGCAAGAACTGTTTTACGAGGTTCATTCCTGTTTCTAATAACCCACTAAGTAAACACTTCAACAATCGCATCACAGACGCAAGTAGTCACATTGAAGTGAACATCAGCCTTAAGTTCTCTCCAAGATTCAATTTGGTCGAATAAACCTCAACTATAGTTGATTGACTTCCTTTATAGTAGTTTAGAATCCTCATGACCTTATAATCATCAGAATTCTGTTCAAACCCAAAACCCACACAGCCACACTCACATAACATTTGCGCGTCTTTTGCAGCTTAATATTGTGCAAGGGGAGCAGCTTGAATTGATGTATCGACGGGTTCCATAGGCAAATCAATTTACGAACACTTGTGCTTAGACAGACTAATTCATTGATTGAACCTACAACAGAATAATCAGACCTACAGGGTTCAGTAAGCTTTATGAATCAGCTTAGATTTCGTATAGGGATCAAACCATTAGTTGCCCTAGTCTGAACAAGGATATAGTGGTTACCAGGGTCTGAACTAAATCTCTTAAGGTGCACAGAGATGAACTCGGGGGTCGAAACCAGAGTGCGCCAGCGGTTACATACGCACTTTAATAGCCGCAGAGTTTTAACTGGTAATCTTAAGAAAATATCCACAATAATTTCTTCTGCAAGAACTGAAATATTGAATTTTTGTCTTGTATTCTGCATCTTCTCATATAAGGAAAAGCGAGATTCTATTTCTCGTCTAGGCAATCCATCAAGCAGGTTGTATGCAGAAACTATAGTCGCCCTAATTTAACTCAAGCGTTTCAAGAAATTACCTAAATGCTGATTTAAGGGGGATTCGAGTTCAAGCACTTACCTGAGGATGATTTGAAACCGAACCCGAATTCATATTCCGGTTCGTTCTCCCCATTTTGTCAGCTTAGTTTTTTTGATTCCTGGAGTTTACTGACTTTAGGTCAATGGCATTGTTGGGAATTCTTTTTTAATTTTCTGGAAAAGATTCTTGGATCTCTTTTTTCGTTATGGGGTGGAAAGTCTTGAGATGCAACTGAGGTATTTTGACGTGGGGCTGACATGGAAATTCACTTAGCATTTTTAATGATGTGGTATGCCAATTAAGTTATAATAAAATCTAATATAGTAAGTTTACTGCAAAAAAAGAAGAAGCTATAAGTTGGATGATCATCTACGATAATTAACTCCTTGATTTTGTCACCTAATCAAAGAGGCAAAAATTCAGTTGTACGAAATAATGGAAGTCAAGATAGAATAGATAGAATGTAAAAACTAGTGGAGGATCTAGTGAGATGGTTAGAAAGCTTTACGTTAACAAGAGGTCTTGGGTCAAGTTTTAAAAATAGATTATCTTTCGTTGCAAGTATGGAAGAGAGTCATTGAAGCGAGGGTGAGGAGGACAGTGTCTATATCCGACAACCAGTTCGGGTTTATACCAGGTCGTTCTACCACAAAAGCTATACACCTTGTTAGGAGGTTGGTGGAACTGTACAGAGAGAGAAAGAAGGATTTGCACATGGTGTTTATTGACCTAGAAAAAGCGTATGACAAGGTTCCTAGAGAAGTTCTCTGGAGATTCTTGGAGACAAAAGGTGTGTCGATTCCCTATATTATGGCGATTAGGGACATGTATGATGGGGCCAAGACTCGGGTTAGGACAGTAGGAGGTGACTCTGAGCATTTTCCGGTTGAAATGGGGTTACACCAAGACTCTGCGCTCAGTCTGTTCTTATTCGCCCTGGTGATGGATGCATTAACAAACCATATTCAAGGGGAGGTGTCATGGTGCATGCTATTTGCCGACGACATATTTCTGATTGATGAGTCACGAGCCAGGGTTAACGGGAGACTAGAAGTTTGGAGACAGACTCTTGAGTCTAAAGGTTTCAAGTTGAGCAGAACGAAGACGGAATACCTGGAGTGTAAGTTCAGTACTGAGCCGGGAGGAAGTGGGTGTGGATGTGAGGCTTGAATCACAAGTTATCCCAAGTAGAGGCAGCTTCAAGTACCTTGGTTCGGTTATCCACGGGAGGGAGATCGATGAGGATGTCGCACACCGTATTGGGGTAGGATGGATGAAGTGGAGGTTAGCATCCGGAGTTTTGTGTGACAAGAGAGTGCTATCGATACTCAAAGGTAAGTTCTATAAAGCGGTGGTTAGACCGGCGATGATATATGGGGCTGAGTGTTGGCCTGTTAAGAACTCACATATCCAAAAGATGAAAGTAGCAGAAATGAGGATGTTGAGGTGGATGTGCGGGCACACTAGGATGGACAAGATTAGAAATGATGATATTCGGGAGAAGGTGCATGTGGCTCTCATTGATGACAAGATGCGGGAAGCGAGGCTCAGATGGTTCGGACATGTACAGAGGAGAAGCCCAGATGCTCCAGTAAGGAGGTGTGAGCGACTGGTTGTGGAGGGAGGGCAGCTTAAGAAGTATTGGGGAGAAGTGATTAGGCAGGATATGACGAGGCTTCAGATTTCCGAGGACATGACACTTGATAGGAAGTTATAGAGGTCGAGTATTACGATTGTAGGCTAGGAGGTAGCTGAGTCTTGCGTTACCTTGTACTGTTGTGAGCCTAGTCTGGTTGGGTTTTTGTCTGAAATAGCTAGGGGCGTTGCAGTGTCTTACTATTTTCTCTTTTCGGTGCAGGACCTATTTACTAGCCATCATTTTTGTTTTGCATTTTTCCTTCTATATTTTATGTTCCTATTTTTCCTATGATCTCTGTGGTGAAACTAATATTCTCTCCTTTTTGTTTTTCTTATTATCTTGAGCCGAGGGTCTTCCGGAAACAGCCTCTCTGCTCCTTTGGGGTAGGGGTAAGGTCTGCGTACATACTACCCTCCCCAAACCCCACTTGTGGGATTTTACTGGGTTGTTGTTGTTGTTGTTGTTTCATTGCAAAGCACTTTACCTCATTTAGTGGACTTGCTTATTGTAAATTTTAGAAATTTTTACCTCCTATAGCAAAGGTTAACACCTTATTTATTTTAAATAAATTTAAAAAAATTATATTCTATAGATACTTTTTAAGGTTTATAGCAAAATATTTAATTTTGGTTACTTCCTAACCCTAAGCCACTAAATACGCTAATCAGTTACCCTATTTTTTTGGTTTCGATTCCAGTGATCAAGCGAGCAAGCATCTCTCTACTTTGATACATCCCATTCTCTTCCCTCATCCCATTAAATTTCCGATCTCCTCCTCCTTCCCCCGGATTTGTGCAAAGCCCACTTCAGAAATTGCTCCGACTCCCGCATCCGACGACTGCAACAACTTGAACTTGGTCCAATTGAACAACCTTGCTCCAATGGGCTATTTGGGAACAAAAATAATCCTGCTGATGTTGATTTTGAATTTGATTTATTGATACAAGATGAGTACCAGTTCGATATCTTCTCACTGTTGGCCCCGGAACATGGGCATACTACATAGGCTAATTCTTATGATTTTTATTTTTATTTTTATTTTTTGTGAAAAAATAGGGTCAATATAATGTTTTTACAATTAACGTTGATATAGCTTTGGCAGCAGAGCCTGGATATACTAGATTGGCTAATTCTTCTGATGCTTTCTGAAATTTTTGGGTCAATAATGTATTGCCAATTAGCTACAACGTTCAGTAAGATTTGTTATGATTTTGCTCTTTTGTGTAGAGCATTTCAATGTATCTCGCTGTATTTCTATGTATTTCATTGTATTCACTATCTTTTTTTTTCATTGTAATTCAATGTATCTCGTTGTATTTCATTGTATTCAGTGTCCTTTTTTCTCATTGTATTTCAATGTATCCCTCTATATTCTATCTATTTCATTGTATTCATTGTCTCGCTATATGCCATGAATGTATTCATATGTTTTTTTAATTAATATAATTTATGTATTCAGATCTATTATATAATTTCTCTGAAGATTGCTATGTTTTTGGGGTATTTTGCGGTTGAGAATCTTTTTTATAACTAAAAAATACAAAATTTGTTATAATTGAGTTTGTTGAGTTATATTAGGAGTCTATTATGTTAATTGATTCACTTTCCGTTTTAAAAACAGTGTAATCCCCTATTTCACGCCGTGAATACAGTCAAATACAATAATCTGTCCAGCTGTAATCCCATGTTTTACTCCATAAATACAGTCGAATACACTCGAATACAACAACTGATTAGCTGGACTTCCCTGATTCACGCCTATTTTTGCTATTATATTCATGAATACAATAGCTTAAATACATCAAATATATCTTATAACCACAGAAAATGTATATATTCCGTAATATAACAAATGTTATCTATAGATATCTAATTACTACCAAAAGATAGTATTTTATGAAGATTTCTCTAAATTTTAATTAGTTGTCGAATTAGTTGACTCAGAATACCGAATGATAAAGGGGTAAAAAAAGAAAAGATGAAGAAGCTAGTGGAAGACTTGAAGCGTGATTGACTACTTGGCTTCTTTCTGGTACCAAAATTTCAAAATTGGATGGCACCACCAAAGGCAAATGGAACGCTTTTAGCAAATGAATCGTCATCGCAAAACGCAAGTGAAAAGTTGGGTGGATTATATAAATTATAAAATCTAGCGGAGGATCTTGATATGCACAAAACAAGTCAATATGGACGGATTCAAGGTTCAAAGAATGAAGCTAATTTAGAAAGAGATTTCCTACTAATAGCATGTTTGGGCAAGCTCCTTTTTTTTCAAAAGGGTTTTTTTTGGTCAAAAACACTTTTGGCCAAAAATTGAGGTGTTTGACCAAGCCTTTGAAAGTAAAAAAAATGTTTTTGAGGAGAAGCAGAAGCAGTTTTGGAAAAATAAAAAAAAGTAGCTTCTTTCCAAAAGCACTTTTTTGAGAAGCACTTTTGAGAAAAATATACTTAGAAACAGTTTTTTAAAGCTTGGCCAAACACTAATTGCTGCTCAGAAGTGTTTTTCAAACTAATTATTCAAACACAAACTGCTTCTCACCAAAAGTACTTTTGAAAAAAACACTTTTGAAAAAAAAATATTTCTCAAAATAAGCTGATTTTTGTAGCTTGGCCAAACGGGCTATAAGCTGAGCGAAATAAGCATGGGTTGGCCACTGTACTAAAAGTTGATCCTAACTTGCACCAGCAAAAGTTTACTTTGAGATGGCAAAAGCTTGACATTTCTCGTATGAGGCATCGCATTTGAAGGATCACCACTGTGACACAGCTTGAAATTCAGTGCTTTTGAAAGATTAGTAGTTTTGTTTCTAAAAAGTAATGTAGTAATGGTTAAGTATATAATAGCATGTTAATTAAATTCGTAAACAATGACAAACAAACATTTCTATTAAATACTATGAAATAAACATTTATATTAAATCTAAATGTCCCACTATTAATCTGAAGTTTATATGAGTAATTATTTGAGATTACTTCTATAAATTAATTTAAAAAAAAATAAAAGTTTGTCTGGAAGGAATATTCAAAGAGCACTTGATCGAACACTAAAAACTGGGCAGAAGTTTTAGTCATCCAGTGACACAGTATTTCATCTATCTCAATTTGTTCAAAGTACTAAATTGATCCATTCTCTCATCCAATCAAACTTGATGATCAACTTTTAAAATTAAAATTTAACTATTCAAAAACTACGTAAAGGTATTTTAAGTTAAAACTACACGAGTATCAAAATGTTTTAAAAAAATATTAGCCAAAATAATTTACTTAATCTTAGCTAGCATTTATACATAGATTTGGTTGAAACTTGAAAAAAATGAGTTTTTGAAAATGAGACGAAAAATAAATTTGAAGTTTTGTAGGTAGAAAACTTCAAAAACTACTCTAAAGTTTTTTTTGAGATTTGAAGATTTTGTTTTCAAAATATGCGAAAAAATAGTTAAAATTTATAAACAAACAAATATTTGAAAGAAAGCTTTATGGCCTAAATCTCAGAAGATGAAGGCTGATCAACCTTTAGGGATAAAGAAATTGTATCTGATAAATTCTTTTTAACAGAATGGATGGGACCATCAATATAATGGGCGTGAATTCAACAATCGAGCACACAGGCTACGCAAAGGAAAGTCCACTATGGCTAATACCATTTGCCTAGCTTTATATATTTAGTGCTTGTCCCTACTTGGATTGAGTTTTGACTCGTAAGCAGTCGATGTCAAAATGCGAATGTCACCTCTGACAAATAATAGCTTCTTTATTTCAACAAATTTTTATAGTAGTATTCTTTTTCTCATAACAAAGGGAATATAATAATGTCCGGCGTCGATGGATATATAAATGGTGAAATCACACTTTTCACATTTACAATTGAGACCATACTAACAAAGTGATGGGAAATTGCTCATCAATTATCCAATTGGGATGTGACTCCTTACTTTAAATGTTTAAATGTACCACTACAATTTTGTAATAATCGTAAACAAAGTTCCTCCCATTCGCTCAAACAAAATTACTGGAGAAAACCTCCTCTTCTCAGCTTCTACCATTATTTTCGTTATTTTTTCACGTTATAGCAACATGCTTAGCCATGAATATAAGCACTGATCAAACTTCTCTTCTAACCTTGAAAGCCCAAATCACTTCAAACCCATATCGCATTCTTTCAACAAACTGGTCTTCTTCTACCTCTGTTTGTAACTGGATTGAATCACTTGTGGCTCTCGTCATCAACGAGTTGCTGTACTCAATATTTTAGGTATGGGTTTTACTGGTACCATCCCACCACAACTTGGCAACCTTTCTTTTCTTATTTCTCTTGATCTAAGCTACAACAATTTCCAGGGTGAACTTCCACCAGAGTTCACTCGTTTAGAAAAGTTGAGAGCCGTTGATCTTAGTTTCAACTTCACTCGAGAAATTCCTAAATTTCTAGGTGATTTACAAGACCTTCAAATATTCACCATTGAAAACAATAGTTTCAGTTGGTTCATTCCTTATTCTATCTCAAACATGAAGAATCTTGGATTCTTGAATCTGAGGTACAACAATCTGGAAGGAAATATTGTTGGACTTTAAGTCATTGGGCTTTAAAAGAGAAGAAGTGTGAATTGGAAATGAAGGGAAATAAAATGGAGGGAAAATGAAAATTTGAAGAAGTGAACTTTTGTCTTGCACTTTGTCCCTCATTGGTGAGGGGCAATCACATTTATGTGCTTATATATAGATTCACTTCTTAAAGCTCTTAAAAGGAGTTGAAGAGAATGAACCCTTGCGCCGTCGTCGTCGCTCGCTCGGCTCGGCTTCGGCTTTGTCAAATGATCGATCGGACAAAATTTATTTAATTATTTAATAATTAATTAAATGCCAAATCACTGCTGAACGTTCAGAGGGCCGTTCAATTATTTATTTAATTATTTGTCAAATCGACCGCGGCAGGCCGCGTATTTTCTGAAAAGGCACCTTTCCAGACACCTCTTTTGATATTTACCTATAAATTCTGAGGCAAGGCTGCATCTTCAATATACGAAAAAGACTCTAGAACTTCTTTCTTTCTGAATATACTGCATCCTAATTCGCAGTCTCTCTCTCTCAAATTCGTAAGTGTGATTTTGCTCCGTTCTTTGAGTTCGTTGGTATCCTGCAGTTTGTATTGCCACTGTTGCAGGAAGGTTTATTCCGTTTTATCCTGGGAGGATTTAATCCATTACCTTGGCAACGTGTGAGGGGGTTAAAATTCCTTAAGGACACACAAGAAAATTGTGGACTCGGAATATTTCTGATTCTTTACTATTTAATATATTTCTTTATTCTTCTAACAGTTTCCTGAATTTTGTTTTAACTCAGTAACGTTCACAAGCTTAAGGAATTTTATTTTTACTAACGTTTCTGTGTTGATTATTAAATTATTTTCTTTATACTTTGTTGGAGACTAAAGCCTTGTTGCTTTCTACTCCTATAATTGTTTCTGTCCGGTTTAAAGTACATAAAAACTTTGCCGGAATAATAAACGTACGGGTTTGAAGTATATAAAAACTTCACCATTGTTACGTGTTGTATGGTTGGTTTGGTATTCAGTTTGAAGATATCAAAAACTTCACTGATTAACAAGTTCTGTATTGTTTTCAACTTTACAGAAATATGACGAATGAAAACCAAACTAATGGAAGTGTTGCGGGAACGGTTGCTGCTGTTACAAGCCGTTCTACTCCTGCTCATGCTATGGCACCGGCAGAAAAACCCGGAAAGTTTTCCGGGATTGACTTCAAACGTTGGCAAATGAAGATGCTCTTCTATCTTACTACGTTGAGTTTGCAACGTTTCATCAAGGAGGATCCTCCGGTCATGGCTGATAATACTCCGGATGATGAACGACTTGTTGTAACTGAAGCATGGAAACATTCTGATTTCTTGTGCAAAAACTACATATTGAGTTGTTTGGAAGATGGCTTGTACAATGTCTATAGTGTCATGGAAACTTCAAAAGCATTATGGAATGCACTAGAGAAGAAGTACAAGACTGAGGATGCCGGACTTAAGAAGTTCGTGGCTGCAAGGTTTTTGGATTTCAAGATGATTGACACTAGGTCCGTCATAACTCAAGTCCAAGAATTACAAGTCATTGTGCATGACCTCCTTGCTGAAGGTATGACCCGAATCAATAATTTTATTAATAAGATTTATCTTATTATTAATTATGAATTTATTATTGAAGGTATGGTCATAAATGAGGCCTTTCAAGTCGCTGCTTTCATTGAAAAGTTACCTCCGTTGTGGAAGGATTTTAAGAACTATCTTAAACACAAGCGGAAGGAGATGACACTAGAAGACTTGATTGTTCGTCTGAGGATAGAAGAAGACAACAAAAATGCTGAAAAGAAGTCACGTGGAAACTCGACAATAATGGGGGCAAACGTTGTTGAGGAGGCGCCACAAAATAAGAAGAGGAAGAAGGCTTCCGGACCAAAGAATTACCCAAGCAGGAAAAAGTTCAAGGGTAATTGCCACAACTGTGGAAGATCTGGGCATAAGGCCGTGGATTGTCGTGCGCCCAAGAATGATAAGAAGAAAAAGAATCAAGCTAACATGGTTGAAGATGAAATGGAAGACTTATGTGCCATGTTGTCTGAATGCAATTTGGTAGGAAATCCAAAAGAATGGTGGATAGATTCTGGAGCCACCCGCCATGTTTGTGCTAACAAGGAGTTATTTTCTTCTTATGCCCCCGCAGGACCCGACGAGACAATCTTCATGGGAAATTCATCTACGGCCAAAATTGAAGGAGTTGGCAAGATTGCGTTGAAGATGACGTCGGGAAAAATAGTGACTCTAAATCAAGTCCTCCATGTTCCAGAAATTCGCAAGAATCTTGTGTCTACCTCACTTCTTGTCAAGAATGGATTCAAATGTATTTTTGTTTCTAATAGTGTTGTACTTAGTAAGAACGATGTATATGTAGGAAAAGGTTACCTAAATGAGGGCCTTTTTAAGCTAAATGTAATAGCAGTTCCTATCAATAAAGTGAATGTTTCTTCTTACTTACTTGAGTCAAACACTTTATGGCATTCGCGTTTAGGTCACGTAAACTTCAAAACATTGCGGAAGATGATAAATCTAGAAGTATTGCCAAAATTTGATTGCATTAATTCCAAATGTCAAATATGTGTGGAATCAAAGTATGCTAAGCATCCTTATAAGTCCGTTGAAAGGAATTCAAGTCCTTTAGACTTAATTCACACAGATATTTGCGACATGAAGTCAACACCATCTCGCGGTGGGAAAAAGTATTTTATTACTTTTATTGACGATAGCACGAGATACTGCTATGTTTATTTACTTAATAGTAAAGATGAGGCAATTAATGCTTTCAAGCAATATAAGAGTGAAGTTGAAACGCAACTAAACAAAAAAATCAAAATGATAAGAAGTGATAGGGGTGACGAATATGAATCTCCTTTTGAAGAAATTTGTTTGGAAAATGGCATTATTCACCAAACAACTGCCCCTTACTCTCCATAATCTAATGGAATTGCGGAGAGGAAGAATCGAACATTGAAGGAGATGGTGAATGCATTGCTAATAAGTTCTGGCTTACCACCGAACTTGTGGGGGAAGCTATACTTACAGCTAACCGGATAATCAATCGTGTACCTCATAGTAAAACACAGTCCATTCCTTATGAAAAGTGGAAAGGAAGGAAGCCTAGCTTGAAATACTTCAAAGTGTGGGGGTGTTTAGCTAAGGTACAAGTTCCTAAACCTAAAAGGGTTAAGATAGGTCCAAAAACGGTTGATTGTGTGTTTATTGGATATGTAACCAATAGCAAGGCATATCGTTTTCTGGTTCATAAATCAGAAAATCCTGAGATTCACATTAATACGATAATAGAATCAGATAATGCTGAATTCTTTGAAACTATTTATCCGTATAAAAAGGAAAGTGAAGTGACCTGCCAAAAGTCAAAACGACCTCGGGAGGAAATAACAGATGGTATGCCTAATGAAGAAAATCCAAGAAGAAGTAAACGTCAAAGGATATCTACTTCATTTGGTTCAGATTTTCTGACTTTTCTGTTAGAAAATGAGCCTCGTACCTTCAAGGAAGCAATGTCTTCCTCAGAAGCACAATATTGGAAAGAAGTTGTCAATAGTGAAATAGAATCTATATTGAGCAACCATACCTGGGAATTGGTTGATCTTCCTCCGAGTAACAAAACGTTGGGTTCTAAATGGATTTTCAAGAAGAAAATGAAAGACGATGGTACCATTGACAAATACAAGGCAAGACTTGTTGTCAAAGGATTTAGACAACGAGAAGGTCTTGACTATTTTGACACATACTCGCCGGTAACAAGAATTACATCTATTCGGATGCTAATAGCGTTAGCCGCCTTGTATGGTCTTCAAATCCATCAAATGGATGTAAAAACAGCCTTCTTAAATGGTGATCTTGAGGAAGAAATTTACATGAACCAACCTGAAGGGTTTGTGGTTCCGGGAGAAGAAAAGAAGGTGTGTAGTCTTGTTAAGTCTCTTTATGGATTAAAACAAGCACCCAAACAATGGCATGCGAAATTTGACCAAACAATGTTGTCAAATGGTTTTAAGATTAATGAATGTGATAAGTGTGTTTACATTAAGAACGTTCAAAATCATGTAGTCATTGTTTGCTTATATGTTGATGATATGCTAATAATGAGCAAAGACATTGCCGACATTCAAGCTACTAAGCGTATGCTTGCTAGTAAGTTTGATATGAAAGACTTAGGAGTTGCCGATGTAATTCTAGGAATTAAAATCCAGAGGACTCCTCAAGGTCTAGCTTTGTCTCAATCACATTACGTGAAAATGGTACTTGAAAAATTCAAACACTTGGAATTTAGAAGTGCAAGGACTCCAATTGACTTAAACCATCATCTTATGAAGAATAAAGGCGAAAGTACGTCTCAATTGGAGTATGCTCGTGTGTTGGGAAGTCTAATGTACATCATGAACTGTACACGACCCGATATAGCTTGTGCAATAAGTAAACTTAGTCGATTCACAAGTAATCCCAACAAGCATCACTGGGTGGCTATGAAACGAGTTCTGGGATATTTGGAGTATACCCAAGACTACACTTTGCACTACAATAACTATCCTGCGGTTAGTGAAGGATATAGTGATGTTAATTGGATAACCGGCTCATCAGAAACAAAGTCCACAAGTGGATACGTGTTTACTGTTGGTGGAGGAGCAGTATCTTGGAAGTCTTCCAAACAGACATGTATCGCTCGCTCTACAATGGAATCAGAGTTTATAGCATTGGATAAAGCCGGTGAAGAAGCTGAATGGCTTCGGAATTTTTTAGAAGACATTCCGTTCTGGCCAAAACCTTTGGCTCCTATTTGCATACATTGCGATAGTGAGGCTGCAATAGGACGGGCAGGGAGCGTTATGTATAACGGAAAGTCTCGTCATATACGACGAAGACATAATACCGTTAGACAACTACTTTCTAGTGGAATTATCACTATTGATTATGTAAGATCAAAGGATAATGTTGCGGATCCACTTACAAAAGGCTTAACTAGAGAGGGAGTTGAGAAATCATCTAAGGGAATGAGACTATGGCCGAGGACAAGTCAACATGGCGGTAACTCTACCTAAAATTTTGGATGTTCCGAGATCTAGGTTCAAGGAGCTCAAACAAAGTTGTGATTGACCGGTTCAACATTGTCAAAACAAAATCTTTGGTCCATTCTCGTGATGAAGACAATGTTCAGTAACAAGGATAGAACTTTACACGTTCTTTAATGATTACCTAAGTTTGATGAGGTATTTATCAAATAATGTCAATCTAAAGGATTACACGTTTAGGAATAACCTATGTAAGTGTGATGAACAAGCCGCTTCAATGAGAATTCTGTAAGGCCAATTCTCTACGCACTTATGATACCAGGCGGTGTTCATGGCTAAAACGAACACAACAATGAGAACCAAAAGACGGTTAAGGGTTGGTTGTGTGACATATGGCTGTCTAGGTATACACTAAAAGTTCGACGGTTCAAAGATATCAAATCTACCGATTGACCGAGTATATCCGACATATGTTCACTACGGAAAGTTCAAAGGGAAACCTACTTATCCAGATGCAATTAATCCTTACTTGCAAAATCACATAGCTTTCATCTATGATCTTTCTTGATACAGCCATTCCCATTCATGTGGGGGATTGTTGGACTTTAAGCCATTGGGCTTTAAAAGAGAAGAAGTGTGAATTGGAAATGGAGGGAAATAAAATGGAGGGAAAATGAAAATTTGAAGAAGTGAACTTTTGTCTTGCACTTTGTCCCTCATTGGTGAGGGACAATCACATTTATGTGCTTATATATAGATTCACTTCTTAAAGCTCTTAAAAGGAGTTGAAGAGAATGAACCCTCGCGCCGTCGTCGTCGCTCGCTCGGCTCGGCTTCGGCTTTGGCTTCGGCTTCGGCTTTGGATTTGGATTTGGATTTGGCAAATGATCGATAAGATTATTTTTGGACAAAATTTATTTAATTATTTAATAATTAATTAAATGCCAAATCACTGCTGAACGTTCAGAGGGCCTCACTGGCCGCGGTTCTGCCGAGACCGCTGTAGAATCGCGGCAGTCAGATTAAGAGAAGCTCTCTGGCCGCGGTTCGGCCGCGATCGTGGTAGAACCGCGGCAGGCCGCGTATTTTCTGAAAAGGCACCTTTCCAGACACCTCTTCTGATATTTGCCTATAAATTCTGAGGCAAGGCTGCATCTTCAATATACGAAAAAGACTCTAGAACTTCTTTCTTTCTGAATATACTGCATCCTAATTCGCAGTCTCTCTCTCTCAAATTCGTAAGTGTGATTTTGCTCCGTTCTTTGAGTTCGTTGGTATCTTGCAGTTTGTATTGCCACTGTTGCAGGAAGGTTTATTCCGTTTTATCCTGGGAGGATTTAATCCATTACCTTGGCAACGTGTGAGGGGGTTAAAATTCCTTAAGGACGCACAAGAAAATTGTGGACTCGGAATATTTCTGATTCTTTACTATTTAATATATTTCTTTATTCTTCTAACAGTTTCCTGAATTTTGTTTTAACTCAGTAACATTCACCAATATTCCTATGGGAATAGCCACGTACTCTTCAGAGTTTTAAATGGTTGAGGATTGGATTCAATAAGCTCAATGGCGCTAACGTGCTCTCCATATTCAACATCTCGACACTGGAATATTTGGATCTCAGAAATGCTGGTTTAACTGATGATCTTCCATCTGATTTGTGTCGTCGCCTTCCAAGATTGCAAAGGCTTGGACTTAACTTCAACATGTTAAGTGGAGAGATACCAAGAAGTATATCAGAATGCTCGAAACTTCAAGTCCTATTGTTGTTGCAAAATAACTTTATTGGAGCAATTCCAAGACAACTTGGGAAATTACATCTGCTGCAAATCTTAGCTCTTGGGTTTAACAAGTTACAAGGTATCTTTTTCTTTTTGAAATTTAGTTACCAATTATCCCCGGAAAGAACTCAACTTGTAGCATTGAGCACATCGGCAGCTCTAATCTTATTTTGAGATAAATTACTTCTAATCCAGCAACGTTACTTAAATCAGTTCATGATTTTTTTTAAAATCTTTCTGCTTAGCAATTTGACAGGCACAATTCCTGATGAGATTGGCCATCTTTATAACTTGAAGCAATTGGGCATGGAAAGAAATAAATTAACGGGCTCAATTCCTTTAACCATATTTAACATTTCATCACTTCAAATTTTATCAATGTGGGACAACAAGCTTGAAGGACCTCTACCAAGAGAGGTCGGAAATTTGACTATGCTTAACGTACTTGATTTGGGAGTCAATAACCTAACAGGTATTGAATAATATTTAATCAGATAAGATATTAGAATTCTAGTTCTTGAAATACTTTTACTGATAATAATCTTACTGAATTTTGCAGGTGTACTTCCAGATGAGATTGGTAACCTTCAACAGTTGTTGCAGCTTAAGTTGGATTTCAATACCTTTAGTGGGTCGATCCATGTTAGTATCTTCAATATGTCAAGTCTTGTATCTATTTCACTCATACAAAACCACATTTCAGGTAATCTTCCTTCCGCTATAGGCCATAGATTATCCAATCTTGAACGAATTTTTCTAGGTGCAAACAACATTAATGGATTTTTACCTAGTTCTATCTCAAATTTGTCTAAGCTTATCATTCTCGAACTCAGTGCAAATGAACTCACAGGTTCAGTTCCCGACTCTCTAGGAAACTTAAGACTTATTGAAATTCTCAACTTGCAAGGCAACTCCTTTACTAGTGAATCTTCACCACTGAGCTTTATTACTCCTTTGGCCAATTGTAAACACTTAAGAGAATTGATATTGTCTCTCAATCCCCTAAATGCAATGCTTCCAAAGTCCATTGGCAATCTTTCTTCTCTTCAAATATTTGAGGCAGATGGATGTAACCTCAGGGGTCATGTTCCCATTGAAATCAGAAATTTGAGAAATTTACCTTATTTGAAGCTGGAAGACAATGACTTGACTGGCATTGTACCCAGAACAATAAGTTCTTTGAAAAAACTTCAACAGTTTTCACTTGGAGCAAACAGAATAAGTGGTCCTTCCCCAAATAGTTTGTGTGAGCTATCCAACTTGGGTTTGTTAAACCTTTCACAAAATCAAATTCAGGGAAGTATTCCTAGTTGCTTGAGGAATGTGACTTCCCTAAGGGAGGTTTATCTTTATTCCAACAACTTCACCGCTGGCATACCTTCAAGTCTGTGGAACCTTAAAGACATCTTGAAGATGAACTTGTCTTCTAATTTCTTCAATGGCTCTTTACCACTTGAAGTTGGAAACCTTAAGGCTGCGATACTTCTGGATCTTTCCTGGAACCAAATCTCAGGTAATATTCCTAAAACAATAGGACGTCTACAGAAATTGAGTCAACTGTCTTTCGCTCATAACAGGATTGAAGGATCTATTCCTGAGACATTTGGAGAACTGATAAATTTGGAAGCATTGGATCTTTCATATAATAATATCACTGGTGTTATTCCAAAGTCATTAGAGGCACTTAAGCAACTAGACTCCTTTAATGTCTCATTCAATAAATTACACAGGGAAATTCCGAATGGAGGACCTTTTGTTGATCTCCCTTACCAGTCTTTCGTGTCAAACGAAGGATTATGTGGTAACCTTCAAATACATGTCTAGGCCTGTCATGGTAAATCAAAGAAAAAAATCGTGATATTTATCGTCGTTGTCTCTTCTATTATTGCTTTAGTAGGCCTTGCTTCAGTGATAGTTTTCGTGTTGATGAGACGTCACGATAAAACAATCAAAGCTGATGAATAGTGGTTGCCAGATGTAGCACCACAAAGATTTTCCTATTATGATCTTCAAAGAGCAACTCAGGACTTTGATGGAAATAACTTGCTAGGTAGTGGAAGTTTTGGTTCTCTTTACAAAGGGGCATTGACAGATGGGATGATTGTAGCTGTTAAAGTTTTCAATGTGCAGATGGAAGGTACATTTCAAACCTTTGATAAAGAACATGAAATTTTGTGGAATCTTCGTCACAAAAATCTCACCAAGATTTTAGCAGCTGTTGTATGTTGGATTTTAAAGCATTAGTACTTGAGTACATGCCAAATGAGAGCTTAGACAAGTTGCTATATTCTCAAGATTGTTTTTAAACATAAAGCAAATATTGAATATCATGGCTGATGTTGCATCTGCTTTGGAATATCTCCATCATGGTTACTCGGTACCTGTTGTTCACTGTGATCTGAAGCCTAGTAACGTCTTACTTGACAAAGACATGGTGGGACACCTGACTGACTTTGGCATTGCAAAACTCTTAACAAAAGAAGAATCCATTGCTCAAACTACAACCTTTGCCACAATTGGTTACATTGCTCCAGGTGAGTTTTTTTTTATTTAAGGTGTAACAAGGTTTTTGATTAATACATTATAAGTTAATTACTGACATTTGATTTTCATTTTCAGAGTATGGACTGGAAGGCCTTATATCCAAGAGGTCTGATGCTTATAGTTATGGTATCATGTTGCTGGAAACTTTTACAAAGAAGAAACCTATCGATGAAATGTTCATGAGAGATTTGGATTTGAGAAGCTTATTCACTTCCTGATAAGCTGGATCAAATCATAGATGGTGACTTACTAACACTAGATGAAGAAAACATAAGTGACAAGTTGCAATGTGGGGCATCAGTTATGGAGTTAGCCATGAATTGCATAGCTAAATCTCCTGGTGAAAGGATGAACATGACTGATGTTGTAGCAACATTGAAAAAGATCAAAGATCGGCTTTCTTCCCATTATGGAACGACCTAATGAATTGACAACAAGTACTATCCAAATCCTATTTGCGAAGAGAAAAACAAGTTATGAAGTTCACCGGTATTAACCATCAGTAATTGTTTCTCGAATGCTATTGCAAAAGATTGTGTTGCTTTAGGAAGTTAAAGGCATGGAAGCTCATTTACTTCCTACTTCAAGAAGTTACTATAATTTTGGAGACTACTATTAGTATAAGCCGTTGATAGCTTGTGTAGGTTTTTCTTTTTCTTAATGATTAATATTAGCTTTAAGAATTTAAGCTTTATCCTCCATTTTTGTGCATAATCATTACTAAAGCATTTTTCCTTTTCCTCATTCTTGTAAGTATCCTTCCAAGAAAATATACAAATGAATATATCTTATAAAAGTTTTTAACAAGAAAGTATCTTAGGCAAAATAAGAGTTTATTTACCATGAAAATGGTAACAACAATTAAATTTGTAAATGAAATTTTAAAAATACGTGATCTATTTTTATGCTAGTTGTTAGGACAGTTGATGCTAAGAGTATGAAGTTTAATGAAAGAGATTCAGGCTTAAACGAGACAGTAATCGAACCAAGGGACTTGTAGCCCGAGCCTCGGACTGGTCGATGAAGGAGCCTCGGGGACGATATCCGACTCGGTCTCGAGCTATCGGGGGTAGTCGGGGATGGGATAACAATTGAGATATGATCATGCAAGGCTCTTTATGGCCAATACCTAGCAATAAATTAAGAACAACTATGAAAGTAATAAACGTTAAGAGTGGCCTCGAGCTAATAATAACGAGCAAGTTAGAGAGAAGAGAGAGAGATAGATATTATTGATTTTGTGAAGAATAGTTGGAGCAACATCAGCCCCTTACAAAGTAGTGTGGGCTCTCTTTATATAGGAGGGGAACCCGGATATAGTACAATATGCGTTAATTATAAAGTATGGAGATGGGACGGCTAGACGTGACGCTTCGGCATAGGCCCTGGATAGGCCAGCTCTGTCAGACTTGGCTGTGTGCCTTGGGAACTTCCCCTTCTACTCTAGCCCCGACCTTCGTCTTCTTAGAGTCGGCCCCGACGAGCTCCGAGGGAGGAGACTCGGTCGCAGCTCCACGTCCTCGGGGTCTCGAGGTATTCTTCCGAAGTGGTTTGATAGCGAGAAATCAAGTCCTTTAATTTTGCCGCATACAGATAGTCTCCGCGTTTCCCAGAACGAAGCGATGGGAAATGATTCTGACACCTGGCTCCATGAGCTTCTTATGACGACGTCATACCAATGATGCAACCTGTGGTGCGAGTTTTGCGGCAACCGGAACGTCCCATGGACTTGAGTATTTGACATCATTCAATGCACTGTCGATTCTCACTCTCCAGGATGAATGCTCCGCCGTCAATTCTATTCTTCGAGAATGCAGAATTGCATCTTCCGGTTAATCTTCCAAAGCCTCAATGACCGTGTCACTACCCCCTATAAATGGGGGTGCTTTGGCGTTGTTTTTTCTATCCAAGTACCTTCGTTGTCTCATCTGCCCATTTCTTCTTATCATCTTCCTCTATCCTTGAACATTATGTTTGGGGCTCATGGCCTCAAAGCCGTTTGGCAGACCTCCCGTAGGCTGTGTTGTGGCCTTTTGCTGGAGCTTCCTTTTGTTGAACATAACTATGCTGTCCTGTTACTGTTACGTCTGCTGTTGCTTCCCTTGTTTGCTCGAGATGATGACACACGGGGGTCAACTTTCCTTGCTCGTAAAAAGCTATTCGGATTATATACGGCTGCTCAAAAGGGGGCTCAGATTATACACCAATGCTCTGCCCTGAGCTGGTAGCTTGCACGGCTAGATGTCCCAAGAAGTGGACTCTAAGTAGCCATGCAATCGGGACTGAGGCTTGCATGGTCCGCTGTCTCTCCGAGGTTCTCTTGGCCAGCGAGGGTCCTCGACCTTCGGAGAGCTATGGCATTTTTTCATCCCTCCTTGTTGCTCGACCTATCCTTTGGGGATATCGGTGTGGAAGGTCGGGATGAGGCTTCTGAGGATGTGTGCCCGGAGTCACCTGTTGCAGGTAGGCAGACCTTCGGAGGTAGACCAGCCTCTAGGCTTTTATCTTGTGTGTGCACCCTTTTGTTTCTTCCTTTATGCGTAAGAATCCCTTGCAGGCTTTTGTAATTGTATGTAAGGATCCTTCGAGGGTTGTTGTATATGGATATTTATGAATATAAAGGTATTTCCTTGATTTCTGTTTTCGATTTTTGCCCTATTGTTGCATGTTCTCCTGTGCTTCGAGGCCTTTGAATGTTTTCCTTTGTTGTTGACTGCTGACATCTAACTTGGATGCGAGCATTTTTTTTGATCCTCTGCAGATTGACATGGTTCTTTTTCGAGCCCATCGTCGTACCTCGAGCCAAGCCTGAATTGATCTGATAAACTCAAGCTGTCGGGCCCTTCGAGTTGCATGGGGATAGTACGCTGAGTTTTTGGAGCTTTTGAGAGTGGTATCCTGAGCGAAGGTCAGCTTCGGGTACCTGGGGGTCTGCTCTGAACTTGATGCAGATAGCCTTTTAAAGCGCAGTGGATAGACTTCCGTTGAGGGGTTGCCTATACTTAGGCAATGCCTCAAGCCCTCCTAGAGCCTTCATGATCGGAGCTTCGCGTGCTTACTCTTCGTTTTAGAAAGAAAAACCATGAGATCGGGTATTACCTCGAGTTCTATGATGGCGTTGAAGGATTTCCGAAGCTTGAATTCTTTTTTGGTGGAGATCCTCGAGGCCGGGCACTACCTCGAGACTGGAGAAGATACAGTTGACTCCTTGAGGCCTAACTTCTTGTCGATGGGTATCTCTGGGGTCGGGTTCCACCCCAGGATCTGTGCTGAGGCCGTTGGCCTCCCGGGGTTTACTCTCGATAGGTGAATTGCTATTGTTCTCCCGCATGTATGTGGGGTGGCTTTTGCTTCTTTGGGAGACCTAATTATTTTAGATAGCTATCCCTCCGCCTTGGCATCGGGTCCTTTGTCTCTTCAGGCGCAAAAAGTGTTGGCGCACGTCCTTGCTTTAGTCTGTCAATTCTGCTATAGCCATGGCAGCTACTTCAGGGCCGGCCCGACAGGGAGGGGGGAGTTCCACTCCCAACATTCAGGATCCGCAGGAGTTCGCTCTGAAGACTGTGTCTTTGATAAGAAAGGAACATCTGGAGATGGTGAGGAGATACTGTAGATGGAGCGAGGGGATAACGCTGCAGGTGCTTTCTCTGGAGGAGAGTATTACGGACTCTGATGATGGATTCTTGAGCGTATACCTATATCCTTTCGCATTTGGCCCTCTTGATAGGGTCGTGCTTGATTTCTACCTGAAGTATCGGGTTACTTTGGCGCAGATACATCCGTCGTTTTGGTGAGTGGTGCTGATGATAAGGTTCTTTGCGGAGAAGGCTGGTCTTGAATTCACGCTCAGCCACCTCGTCAGGCTGTACCGGCCCTTTCATCACCGAGGCCTGTTAACCTTGCGATGCCGTTCGTCTACGCCCTTTGTTGTCGATGATGAAGAAGATGGGGATCACGAGTGGGTCAGTTGATTCATCCGGGTCTGATCAGCTGACATTATCCCTGCGAAGCTCATGCCATTTCCTGAGGGATAGAATTACGCGCGTGAGTGGAGTGTCTCATGCTCCCTTAGATTTGCTTATAGCGAAAACTAGTTGAGTGACTGTGTCTCCTTCCTTTTTTTGCAGCGAATTCATGGACGCTGGGAAAAGTTCTCGATCTGCCCTACTGGGTCCGGAAGTTGGCAACCATTCGACTTGCGATGAACGTAGGTGGTGAGCTGTGTCCCGTGATAGATGGGAAGCGAAATACCAGGGTATGCGCGTACGCTGCTCCTACCTTGGTCTTCGTATATTTGAGATGACATTTCCATCTTTCTTTTGTACCGGTTTTGCTGTTGCAGGTATCGAGCAGTTCCTTGGGGCGAGGCTGTGCTCCTCCGTAGAGAGGAAGGAGTCGTCGGCCTCCGAGCTGAGGGACGATGGAGATAAACGGAATTTGCACCCGCAACATGATGGAGCTTTTAATGAGGCTCAACGGGTCCGTGTCTTCAAGGAAAGGACATCACCCGAGCCTGCTGTTCCCGGAGCATTTGATTCCAGAACGGTGGTTCCTCCGAGTGAATATGCTTTGCCCGAGGTTGGCTCTTTCGGGGCCGAAGGGGCAGGACCAATAGGAGTGTGCTCCGCCTTTGAGGAAGTCCGCCGGCTTCACTTCATGGTGAGTTTCGGCGCAGTCCTTCTGTATTTCACGTCCTCCTTTTTATCGAGTTTTCTTCTACAGGCCTTTGATAGGCTTAGGTCTGAGCTACTCCTTCATGGGGCCAGGCTCCAAAAAGCTCTAGATGAGAGTGAGTCTCTTAGGCTCCTTAGTGAGGAGAAGGATGTTGAGTTGATGCACTAGCGATATGAGGCATATCGGAGCTCGAATTATGAAAGCTATTTGACGGAACAGGTAACCTTTCATAGTACGCGCTTCACTCTTTTTGATCCTTAAGGTTAACCCTTTTGCCTATCTTAGCTGCAGAAAAAAATGGAGGCTTTGGAGTACCTTAAGGGCGAAGCCGACCGAGTTAGGAATGCTTGCGGTGAACTGAGGGCTCAGGTGCAGGCCCAAGCTTTAGAGGAGAGAGGCACCTTGGCTAAGGTTCCTACCTTCGAGGCCCAACTCCGCTTGGCTCGTGACAATGCTACAATTCAAGCGGATATTATCATGAAGCTGGATTCCGATCTCTCGAAGGTCAGGGCTGAGATAATCGATGCCCGGGCTGAAGCAACATTAAGTCGAACCAAGGCTAATCAGGAGATGGCGATTCATGTGAAGGACGCTATTGATTCCCAAGCTGAGTTGAAGCAGGCCCTCGATCACGAGAAGAGGATCGAGGAATATGTTTGTTGCAAATCCCGAAGAGAGGTACTCGAGGAGATCGGTGCTAGGGGCTTTGTTCTCTCGAAGGAGTTGGCTCGAGCAAGGGCGGATGAGCGCGATGCTCGATCACTTCTTGCTGATGCCATAAAGAGTGAATCTTGGGCTGGCAGGCTGTAGCCTTTTGGAGCGGAGAGTAGATTTCACCGCTTTTCCTTTTTGTATTTGATATTTTCAGAGCATATTTATAGATAGAGAGCGCGCCTTTTACGTATGTAAATAGGAGAAAACTTGAAGCTTTATCTCTTTTGTATCTCTTTTTGCATTTTTTTCGACCAGGCGAGCTGGTTTCAGTGTTTGGCAGGAGCCCCGTGTGTCCGGAGCTAATTAGGCAGGCCTGGAGGCTCTTAAGTGCAATTTCTGACGCGAGTAGGCGTTAGGGCCTTTGTGCTTTGCCCAGCTGTTTTAGGCCTAGTCTCCGAGTTAGGCGTTGACTAGGGCTTACCTGACCTTTAATCTCTTGTGCTTGCATGGGCGGATGATGATTGTTCTTGTCCCTTGCCCTTGAGCATTTGTGTTTCAACTATTTTAGGTCCAGTCTTTGAGTCGCATTGCGACTCGAGTTTTAATTGACCCTCAAGTTTTTTCGTGCCTGCATGGGCGGATGACGATGGCTCTTACGCTTTGGATCGAAGCGACCTTTTAAGTGTGTGGCCCGGAGGCTTGTTTGGCTGGCGACAATGGCACTTACGCTGTGCCCTTAGGCACTTGTAGTTAACTATTTTGGATCCGGTCTCCGAATCAAGTTACGACTCGAGCTCATTTTAATCCTTAAATTTTCAATTTTCAAGGTGGTGATAATGGCTCTTACGCTATTTGGTCGTTGAGACCTTTTAGTGTGCAGCCCGGAGGCTCGTTTGGCTGGTGATAATGGCTCTTATGCTTTTGACAGTGGGCATTTTATAGGCTTTGTTTTCCTCTCGTTAAGTTCTTTTTGAAATGATTTTGCCTGACCCGTCGTCGCTTCGGGAAGAACCTCGATTTCAAGTCATTAGCGACGATGTTCGAGCACCTCAGAAGGTTCTTAGCTCGTAGGCTGAGTAGCTCGAAGCATTGTGATTTGGAGCTGACATGGTCAAAGCCCGTTTGCCTGTTGAGGGAAGACTGTTTTAACTGGTTCTTTTCGAAGTATATTCGAAGTAATGGCCTACGATTTTGTTGGTGACAGTCAGGCGTCCCCGAGTTGTGTTATTTGGTTAGTGCAGCCATTTTGACTCTAGTCATATGCGTTTGGCTGGAGCCATTTTTGATCCCGAGTGATAGTTTAGGCGTCTACACCGAGGGTATGCCCTTTCGGGATTCTTACAAATGTGATGTATGGCCTAAACTTCGGGATTAAGTTTTATGCTTGTAGTAAGGTCTTACAAAATTTTCATGCATGTTGAGGTCTTATAGATTGCCATGCCTGTTGAGGTCTTATAGTTTTTGTTGCTATGTAGAATAGATCTGGTTATATCGTGTCTGCCCGCTCAGAGTCTTACGGCCTCGAGTTTTCTAGTGTATGGCGATTGGTGACAGTCTCCGAGTCATCAAGTTTGCTTAGGCTCGCAGGCCGTTATTTATGAGCTCGGAGTTACCTTGTTGGGGCTTTATGAGCCCGGAGTTCCGAGCTTGGGGCCGTGCGGGTGCCAAATAGTTGACGCTAAATCTCCGAGTATTTCTGGTCGCGTTGGGTGGAGGGATCCCTGCCGAGAGTATGCTAAGATTTCCTTTTTCGGAGTGTGAGATGCTGAAAGATATTATTTTATTGCTCGGCGTAAATACATATCGTTTCATTACTGTGAGCTCAACCCGAGCAGGCACGACTCCTTGGACCGTTTGGTCCGGTACGTGATTCCCTATTAAAACTCAGTCCGCCATTCCCCGGTCCTTCCGAGCGGACAACGCCTTCAGGGGGGGTGTCCTTCATTGTTTGATTGCAGAAGAAGGCTTGTGATCTTGTCGGATCCTCCTCATGGGGTACGTTGCTCTGCTAAGAACCTTGCTGGCGAGGCCCTCTTCGGGGCAGAAGTCCTGCTGAGAGGAAACAACACACATGTTCTATTAAGGCCTTGGGGTCTCCGGGTAGAGTTAGAGCTTCCGAACGCCCTGGCCGGGTGTCTGCATATAGATTAGTGAAAAATAGCGCAGAAGGGAAGTAGTTTTTCTTTATCACGGGATGTGTAGGCGATGTTCCGAGGTTTGGTATGTTCCTGCTATTTCAGGGTGTGGATTCTAGTACAGCCCTCCGCCGTGTTTACTCGGGCTTGGCTGAAGAGGTGGTTCGCTTACTCTTTGACTCTTTCGAGAGTGGAGATATTGGTGCCGGCGATGCGTTATGTGATGTGGAATTCCCCTTGTCGCGTATTGCTTCCTATCGATGGCTTTAATTCTGTCCCTTGCGTGGAATTTCATCCTTTTGGCGAAGTGGGGGCGGCCCTGCCTTCGGGCGATGCGCCCGTGGCCATCTGAATAAGGCGTCCATGCCTTGTGCCTCATTTGATAATATGGAACTCGGCGTTCTGGGCTGGGCCAGTTATGCTATATGGAGAGAATGGTCTTTCTCCTTGTCGTAGCGATCGTCGTTTGGAATCTGTCAAAGATTCGAGAGGTGGTTGTGTTTTGACCTGGTGGACTGAGTCGCCCCATCATCCTTGGCCCGACAGTGCTGATCGAGCCACCTGTACTCATGTGCACATGTTTTATTTAAAATGGACCGAGTGAGGAAGAAGGTTACCAGTGCGTCATTGTGAGGTCGAGATGAGGTCTCGGTACCCTCTTTGCTGAATGTAAGGGCGTCTTTGGGGGTATATCCACATATCTGCCTTTCTCCGGTGGCGAGAAATTTTTCTATCCCTTTTACAAGTTCTTGGAAAGGGTCGTCGCTCCTCCATTATCGTGGTAATGCGCTGCGACCCATTTGCTTCGTTCCTCCTGGCCGCCTTCCATGCTGGGGACTGAACTTGAATTCGGTCACTCATCAGTTTTCGGCGGTGATTTTTGTCGAGCGGCTTGGCGTCCTTCCTTCGGAGCTGGTGGTATCTTAGGCCCCGCGATCGCACTTGTTATGTAGTTCCCGCGCCAGGCTGTGATTCCTTTGAGAGGCATTCGACCGAATTGGTCCGAGCCATTTGACATCCCTAGTTTTGCCTACGGCAAACACGATGTTTGGTATAGCGATATGGAATTTGTATTCTATCGGGCGAGGCGCCCTTGCTGGCCATGCATCCTCGTCGAATTTGGCTTTGTTAACAATTCCTCGAGGATGTTTTCCTCAGGCCATTGTTCGATCGTTGCGAGGTAGATTGCATTTCGGGGCGTTCCTCCTATCTGCGGTGCATGGGCGGTTCCTCCCTTTATTTGGTATTAGTTTCTTTGCCAAGAGCCTGTTTGGGTAAGCTAAGCCCGAGGAGGCTCGAGGATGGTCATCCACGACCCTGATTTGCGACTGATGCCGGGTACGGGCATTCGACCAGGTCTTGGCTGGGTACCTGATCAAGTTTTGTTTGAACTGCCCTGAAATCATCAAGCTTGGCTTGTTTAGGCTTTGAGTGAAGGCCTGTATTGCCCAGCCATACGAGACCGGGGGTCATCTCGTTCGTTCCATCAGGGAATGAGGTGCAAATTCCCATGGCATTTCATCCTCCGTTTGTTCGCCCTTGGATGTGTCGGGCTCTTCCGTCATTGCTTCGATGGCATTGGCGTGTGTCTTTATGGAGGAATCTGCCGGTATGGTAAGCGAGTTTATGGGGTCGGGCGCTAGGTTATGATACCACGTCATGGTTTCTTTAGAGAGTGTTTCCCCAAGCCTCTTCAATAAGACGGGCTCGATCTCATCATCTTTTCGGTCGTTGCCTTTTCCCGCGCACGTATAGGCGGTGATGTGTTCGTTGGGGTCTGAGGTCCCGTTGTACTTAAGGAGTTCTGGCATTCTAGACTTCTTTGAAATGGGTTCCGGGGCTACTTCCTTGGGGAACGACCATTGCACAAACTTCCACGAACCTGATTTGATCCTTTTGGAGAGATCCTCAAGCATCTTTGCTATGGCAGGGTCGGCTACCGATCCGTTATTGCTTGATCTCTTAGGTACTTGTTCGGCGGGGGGGGGGGGGGCTATTTTCAGCACTGCTGTGCTGGGAGTCTTCGGATGGCTTTGTAGCCGAGCGATGGCCAACTGTTGTGCCTGCAACATTTCAAAATTAACATGACTAACTTCCTTTTCTTCCCGGGCTGGGGTCTTTTGGGCTTCCTGTTGGTCGCCATATCGTATGCTTCTGTTGGTGCGCGAGGTTTCATCGATCCGGTATGCGTCTTGCAAAACCGCATCTGCTAAAATCGGTCCAGGTGCATTATCGGGGTTCTATGGTGGCGCGCCAATGACTGGAACAATCATACCTTTTTCTCCGTGATTTTCGAGGTAGCCGTTCTTAACCCTGTTTGCCTAGCCAGACATTTCGAATTAAAATCAAAAGATCTTGGACAATAAAAAGTGTGAAAGATAACTTACGTTTGTGTAATGAAACCAACAAGAAAATAATCACTATTATTTTTAGCCCCATGGTGGGCGCCAAACTGTTTACCGTGAAAATGGTAACAACAATTAAATTTGTAAATAGGATTCTAAAAATACGTGATCTATTTTTATGCTAGTTGTTAGGGCAGTTGATGCTAAGAGTATGAAGTTTAATGAAAGAGATTCAGGCTTAAACGGGACAATAATCGAACCGAGGGGCTTGTAGCCCGAGCCTCGGACTGGTCGATGAAGGAGCCTCGGGGCCGATATCCGGCTTGGTCTCGAGCTATCGGGGATAGTCAGGGATGGGATAGCAGTTGAGATATAATCATGCAAGATTTTTTATGGCCAATACCTAGCAATAAACGAAGAACAAATATGAAAGCAATAAACGTTAAGAGTGGCCTCGAGCTAATAAGAACGAGAAAGTTAGAGAGAAGAGAAAGAGATATTATTGATCTTGTGGAGAATAGTTGGAGCAACATCAGCCCTTACAAAGTAGTGTGAGTTCCTTTTATATAGGTGAGGAACCCAGATATAGTACAATATGCATTAATTATAAAAAATGGAGATGGGACGGCTAGACGTGACGCTTCGGCATAAGCCCTGGATAAGCTGGCTCTGTCAGACTTGGCCATGTGCCTTGGGAACTTCCCCCTTTTCTCTAGCCCCGACCTTCGTCTTCTTTGAGTCGGGCCCCGACGAGCCCCGAGGGAGGGGACTCGGTCGCAACTCCACATCCTCGGGGTCTCAAGGTATTCTTTCGAAGTGGCTTGATAGCGAGAAATCAAGTCCTTTGATTTCGCTGCATACAGAGTTGAATGAAGAAATCAGAAAAAACAGAGGTAGTAGTGGAGTGATAAGATATTCATCTCGGATAGCTACTGTCGTTTTCTTAGAATACATTTTTGGTTTATCTGAGCCTTCTTCTACTCCAATGTTCTGTTGTTGTGGTGAGTCTTACGTACAATGCATTGCTACATTAAGGAATCAACAGAATTCCCTGCTTCTTTTAAGGAACATAATATTCCCCATTACTTTAGACTTGTCTCCACAAGCGACATTGTTGAATTTCAGTCATTTACCCATTGCTTTAGTCGTTTCCTCAGTGAAAATTTTTGTTTCGATCAGCAAAACAATCATAGCAGTATACTCTGTTCAGGAAATAGAGGCACTTATCATCTTCTAAACTAATAAAAAAACATAATTGTATATAAAAATGGCAAAACATGGCTGCAGAAACACTTTGGATAAAACTTGACGTCATAATTACCTGGTGCCATTTATCCAATGCTGTACAGTATCCTTCCCTGAGTAATAGATTGATTCTCAACAGTTTGGAAACATAAAGAAGTGGTGTCAGTCCACTGACTCAGTGAATGGTAAAATAATCCGTAACTTTAACGGGACAAGTAAGTTTGGGAATTATAAAATTTCAAATCTTAGATCCGCCTATGCGTATGTGTTATTGAGACTTCGAATTCTTATGCTTGCTTTATGTTACACCTCCTTTCTCAAAGTTTTCAATTCCTATTTAGTTGCTCTCACATGTCACAAATGGCCTTCTACTCCTTTTGGAATTTCAACAAAAAGATCGTTCTTATATTCCTTATCGATCAAGCTAACCAAATGATCTCGGGATTGGACCTTTTAGTCTGTTATCAGCTAAGAATTTTTTTTCATTTTATTTTGTCAATTTTGGCTAAGATCTCAAAAGTTGAATTTTATTCAAATTAGTTAATAATTAATCGTTTTGACTGACTGTTTTTACGTAAATAATAAGTAAAAAAGCGGTAGGAACTAGAATAAATAGTGCAGTAGCAATAAATGCAAGAATATTTACTTTCATAATCTCATCAGTTTTTTACTTCGCAATAACTCGGGATTTAATTCCATAAAGATGATAAATCTTTGGCCTGTAAATTCAATGAATGAATATTACCTCTCGATGATCTTGAATTAGATCAATATCATGAATAACAATATCTGAACTATCAAATCAATTCGTCATCGAGAATTGAATAGTATAACATAGGAAGTTCTTTTATCCATACTGCCCCAAACTTGGATTCCTGGCCCAATCCAAAATTCCTTTATTTATTTATCACTATCATTTTTTCTCATATGTTCTTTTTTTCTCTCTAATATATCTAGTTCCTTTTTGTACAATCATCTGATGAAGTCTCATCAAATAGCTCTTCCACTTCCAGTGGTCACATAGTTACAAACCCAAACAAACAATAAAAGCTAAATGGCTCTACTATATATAGATCTTTTCTTTTATATAGTAAATTATAAGAGTAGATTTTTAATTTATATCTAATGACATATTTTGATATTTTTTACCATGAAAAAATGATTTATTCGCTTTAATAGTTATTTTGATGTAAGGAGTAGTTAAAGGCAAGTATATTATGTTCGAATCCAAAACCCTTTTTTTCAAAAGATCCGTAGAATAAATACAAAAACTGGGATAGAAAATATGGCGATGGATTATAAGGTAAGAATTTAAGATACAACAATGAGCTTAGTATATTTGCAAGTGTTCTTTATTCCACAGATGATACAGAGAGAGATATTTTTTGATGGGTCATCATCATGACCTAGCTTCTCTAAGAAGCTCTCTATATAAAACAAGAAAGATCCTTTTTGTGACATGACCCTTCGATAGTGCTAAAATGACTGTTGAAAAGGCATCTAGTTCAACACAGAACTCGACGATGCCTAAAGTCAGAGGGTTGGTAAGAATGCGCTCTAACTGGAGCCAGAGTTAGGCCCAAAATGAAAAGATACCTTGGGCTCGGTGTTATGGCCTAACCGGTCAATGTTGGCTTTGACCATTGCGATACGGCACCATTGCCTTGAGATACCAGTGACAATGATCTCGAAGCCCCCAATCGAGGCCACTGGCCACTATACCCCGAGTGCCTTTTCATACTGGGTCACGACTGTTGATACTCAATTTTTTTCATATATTTTTAATACATTTATATACTTTCAAAATAGCATATATGCAGTTATAAGCATGCATAAGCATTTTTATAATTTTTCTATAATTTTTAAAAGCTCCAAATTGATTTATTTCTTCTCTTTTTGTTTATAAAATTTCCAATAATTATCCTTCAAATTATTTTTGTGGTGATTTAGTCATCTAAATTCTTTATTTATGCCAAAATATTGTTTAAATATTTTACTGTATTTTTTATAATTGCATTTATATTTTTAGGCTAAATTGCATATCTTTGCAATAATAGCCCTACTAATGCATAATTACATTATTGATGCATAAAATGATCTTTTATATTTTTAAAATATTAAAAAACTATTTTAAATCATTTTAGTACACGAAAATATTTTTTGAAATCATTTATTATTTTTTATAAATTATATAACTATTAACAGTGACTATTTAAAATCTAGCCTATGTTTATTTTCAATTTCAGCCCCAACCTAACCCAATTACCAGCCTAATTTCAATTAAATTACCCAGCGTCAACCCCAGCTACCCGACCTGCCCTCCAAAACCTTTTAATCTTGACCGTTGATCATAAAGATCAACGGCCACGAACAATCCTTCCTAAAATAAACCTAAAAGACCCCCCAAACACTATCATTTCATACTACCCGTCGCCTTGAAACCCCTTTCTTCTCTCAAACGCTCTCAAAATCTAATCCTAATAATCTCACTAACCCTCGTCCATGGCCATCTCCGATGATCTCTCACCACCCCCGAGGCCTCCAATGGTCTCCCCCACGTTAACCTTGCCATCCCTAGGGCCCTCAAGGGACCATGGCTAATTGACTTGCATCCACGGTTCCTCTCTCGCCTGTTTCAGGCCATTCCAGTGTTATTCCGAGTAAGATCGTCCTATATTGACTACGATCTATGGTTTTCTAAGCAGGTTTCTTCACCTCTTGTGGTTCTCTCAAACCCTAATTTCTTTTCTAAACCTCTTAGATCTGTACAGATCTAAGATGATTTGGGTTTGTTTCTGTGAGTTTTACAATAACCCTAAGATTCTTTACAAGAATCGTATGATTTTTAAGCGATTTTTATTTTTTCCTAAACTAGGGTTTCCGGATTTTTTTTTACAAATTGTTTGATGACTTTTTGTGTTTAATCTTCTGCTCCTCATATATGTTGATTGACTTTGTAAGTCTGCTACAACCTTAGCCATACTGAAATCCCTAAATGTTTTGATGTTCTTCGTCTGGTTTCTGAGTACTAGTATATCGACTGGTTCTTACTTTGTGTTATTGTGATTTCTTGTGACTTTCTTGCCCTAATATGCTTCTACTAAATTTCTTAGTTTGACCTTTCACTGATTCTATGTGCTTGTGTTTGTCCTGACTATTCATGTTAAGACCTGTAACATTCTCCTTGAATCAGTGATGTTCTAACTATTTGTTTTATTAAGTTATGTGAAATCCTGACTATTCATGTTTTACCTTATTTTATATGTTAAACATGCTGACTCTTTCATGACTTTCTCCTTGATTATTTTGAATTCCTTATTTCTTGGTTTTTGATTTGAACACTTTCCCTTAAACTTTCGATTCTTACCTCTCTACTCGATTTGATTGAATTGCCTGCATTAATTAATTTTCCATTGCCTTATTTGTATTTTGCTGATTCTTACTGATTTGTTTTCTTAATTAAAACTTCTGTTCATTTACCCCTAATTGCCTACTCTATACTAAACCTTACTTGATTCTTTTCCTTAAATACTTAGCATGCTTTTACTGTTGATTTAAATTGTCCCTTGATTAAAGGAAAGACTTGCTGATTTACATGTGACTTCCCTGATTTGCTACTTATTTGATCTCTTAACTTATTTGTTAAGCTTTTGATTACTATATAAATCCCCTCTTATTTTAATTTCTGAACAACGAACACTAGTTTATCTACACTATTATACTCTCAAAAGCTCTCTCTACTCTCTCATGTTCCTTGCAATTCTTATTAGTCCAACCGGCTGTAAACCAAGGCTAGCTACTAGCATCATCTCTACTCTGTATTCTGTATACTCTCCTTAACTGGTATGTTATGATTCAATTCACATTCCAAACTATGTGTTTCCTTTGTTGCTGTAGTTCATCAATTTGTGATTTCCAGCTCTATGTGATATTCTAGTTAATATGCAAATAACATGCCTAGATTACTGTATCACAAAGCATGTTTAAGCTCATAGCTATTATACTGTTTGGCATGCCAATACTACTTTAAATAATTGGTTTACTAGCATGTCCCAAGCTGCATTGTGTGCTTATGATTTCACCTAGCATGACCAAATCTTGCTTGTTCTGTATATGATTAGTATTTCTAAACCTTGAATGTTTCACGAAGGGTTTGTCTAGTCCAGTTTGTTCTATTTCACTAATGAGATCCTATTTGTGTCTTAAACCTATGTGTTCTCAACTTAACTTTGCAACTACAATCTGTGTATTTGATTTCCATCACTAAGGTGCATTCTAGGCATTCCCTCTACCTCTTTCCCTTGTGTGAGGTCTGTTCTGAAACTGTGTGTTTTCTGACTTGCTTTCTGATTGTTGTAAAAATGCTCTTCATGTTGTCTCAAACTATTCCTACTCTAAATATGTTCTGATTTTCATAAAATTCTTTCTATTACTAAGACCTTTCTCTGTTTACCAAACTCTTTCAAAGTCATTATGCACTCTCACATTACTCTTAGAATACTAGGTTCTGCCCCTCTGATATGTGTACTGCCTTGAGACCCTTTGAGGTCTTTCTGAACTCTGGCATATCAGAGCTGGCCTTTCCATATTGCACCTAAATCAGTTATTGTTTGAGAAAAAGTATAGGTGTGAGTACTGCCCGGGATCCTTGAGGTCCTTAGGGAACTTTGACACACCTAGACATGATATTATCTATGGAACATTGGCATTTGAGGCTATTGGAGGCTTGGAAGTCATTTGGGCCTACTGCAGGCTCCCTATAGATTAACTCCTATTTATTTATGAATTTTTATTTAATTCATTGGTTTGTAATAATTATTTTAAATAACATTGGAGTGATTAGTGAAAAAGGGTGAGTAGCTATATATGTTCGGTAAATCGGGTAGATACCATGCCTATAGGGTTGTGTTAATTCAAAAAATGTGTTTACTATGTTTGCTTTACTTCCACAATATTAGATATCATGCCTATAGGATCTCAATAACTTTTAATAATTAGATACCATGCCTATAGGAATTAAAATCAGCTCTAATAGAAATCATGCCTACAGAACTCAAAACCAGTTTAGTTAAATAAATCAGTTTAATTCATGTTTGTTCATTCTGAATTGGGTAATTAATCTGTCCGTTTCTTAATAAGTTTTCAAATACTGCCTTAAGTTAATACTGCTAGAAAGCATGCCTATAGGATCTCCAACTATCGTTTAAAATTATTTTACTGTTTTACTCCATTCCTAATCAATATAGATATCATGCCTTTAGGACGTCATTGTTATACGTTTAGGCAAGCCTCTAGGGCGATTAAAATTCTGCAATTATAAAACTGCGCTTTGCTATTTGAAATTGCTCACATTCTCAGGTCTAAAATCAGTAGGCAAGTTAATAGGTCTTTGACGCTTAATGTTGTATAATCACTGCTCACCTAAATATCATGTTCTAGGATTTTCTCTTAAATACTTGACTGTTGTTTGAAGATGTGCACTTACTTGTTATACCTGTGGAGGTGACTGTGAGCCTGTAATTTGTTTTCTTCAAATGCATTCCTAATTGTTTTTGATTGACACCTAGACTTTTATCCTTTAAAACCTTAGGATGGTCTAGAACTACCTAAATTATAGGTCTTAAATACCTCCAGGTCCACAAGGAAGGGACGCGTAGTGCACACATAGGACATTTATCAAGGCTATTAGAACGCTTTAGGCTATGACCAAGGGGAGGGAATTGGGTAATAAGGATATGATGACTACGCGCTAATGTCATGTATAGGCCCTCATTGAGGAGTGTTTACCGGACATTGTGTGGGGTGATCCTGTAGGCTAACCAACCTAGGACCCCTGTTTCCCAATTCCTGATATTTAAACTTTACTTTTCTCTATATATGCAACTTGTTCCAGTCCTTTCCCTTTATTTCATTACCTGAGTCATACAATGTCCAAAGCATGTCTTTATTTGCAACTATGTGTTTAAACTATTTATTTGTTAAAAGGCCTAATTCATAAGTATAAGTTCGGCCGGGACCAACCGTTGTGGACCAAGAGGGGTGCCTAACACCTTCCTCACAAGGTTATTTCGAGCCCTTACCCTAAATCTTTGTTAATGCAAACTAGTCTAAGAGTTAATCGCTCTAGGTGACCTAACACACCATAATTCGTTAGGTGACGACTCTTCAAACAGCCAATTCCCAAAAGGAAATGAGTTATTACCTCCATAAATGTCGGAACCCGAAATTCTCTCTCTCCACGGAGGGAAAAAAGGGGGCGTGACAGCATGACAACTCTGCTGGGGATTATTTTTTAGGCTCTTACCATAACGAACTTATCTTTTGTGAATTAGTCCAAGCATGCTCTATCCCGTACCCTTTCCCCATATTTGAATTTAACTATCTATTTTCAAACATTTATGATTTCTTTATTCCTAAAACTGACTTGTCTCCTTGTTTTCTTCTTCTGTAACTGTCTTTCAATTATTTTAATACTACATTTATTATTTTCTTACGTGTAAATACTTAACTACATATTATTTATTACTGCATAAATCATGTTCCACATCATATTCCACTAATGCGTATTAAATCCTATAGCAACGCTTGATGAGTGATTGCGCTCTTCTTATATATTACCTTAAATTCGGAAAGGCTTATTTGCGGTAAAACTAGTCGATCAGCGGTGTAGTCGACGGTTCCGTGCCTTTCCCCCTCAAGTTGTCTACTTGAGGGTACCAGTCTAGACCTCTATAGTAACCTTACTTTGATTATAATTGTGCATGCATCATGGTCAAACCTAGTCGGATTAATATGTTGTCCACATAATAATCCTTTAAGACGAGCCTTATCCAAAGGCCCATCAGGGTTTCCATAATCCTAGTGGACACAATCACATTTTGTGCATTAATTTGGAGAACTAAATGCCAATATGTTAATCATAAATGTATAAATAGTCGAGTCTGGTGGGGGAGAAGGGCCTAACCTTTTTGTTTAGCAGAAAATGAGGCACGATGTCACGACCCAAACCGATGGGCCGTGACGGGCACCCGGTACCTTACTCAACCAAGTACCAACATAATGTATCTTTCTTATTACATCATCATATACACGTGACATGCGGGCCTAATAGGACAATATGATCATTTATAAATTCAAAATATAGACCGACAAGGCTGTACAATCTTTCACGTACACGACATATGTATACAAGCCTCTAAGAGTACATAAATGTCATAGGTCGGGACAGAGTCCCGCCATACCAAACAATACATGTCTAAATCATACTAACCAAACACACAACTCCGAAGCAAATGGAGCACACCAGCATCTTCCGCTGAGCTGATAGCCTACTTGGAGGGCTCTCAACCTATATGTCTGGACCTGCGGGCATGAAACGCAGTGTCCCCAAGCAAAAAGGATGTCAGTACAAAATAATGTACCGAGTATGTAAGGCAATATACTGAAAGCTAAAACTGAACTGATAATATAATAACTGCAAGTAGCTGGAAGTTAAAGATAATCTAAAGATATGCTTACCTGCTGATACTGACTCAACTCTCTCAATATAGTAAGTAAAATAGCTGTCTGACTCTATAAGGCTCGGTATATATATAACTGCTCTGCCGTAGTAGGCTCACTCATAAGCGCTCGGCCATAGTAGGCTCGGTGTATATAAAACTGCTCTGCCGTAGTAGGCTAGCTCATAGGCGTTCGGCCATACTAGGCTATGTATCTCGACCAACTGAGCTCGCTCATAAGCACTCGGCCACAATAGGCTCGGTGTATATATAACTGCTCTACCATAGTAGGCTCGCTCATATGATCGACCACACTAGGCTCTGTATCTCGACCAACTGCGCTCGCTCATAAGCGCTCGGCCGCAGTAGGCTCGGTATATAACTTACCATCTGATCAGAGGTTGCCCAATAAAGGCCTGCCCATCGATTATAATTCGATGTTAATGAAAATAATTTTAATACTGTATATATGTAAACTCTATGATCTTTTGACTGGGAGAAGGAAATACTCAACTGAATATGCAGTCCCGATAAGAAGAACATGGTAACTTACAAAACTAGAAAAATATATGTAATACTAGCAAAATATACGTAAATTCCGGGATATGAATTTTTCTTTATGCCCCGTTATCAAACTTGTATAATGATGAGAGCATGCCAAATGAAAGAAGAGCTTAACCATTACATACCTGTTCCCAGAATTATTTGAACGAACCTGCTTCTTTGAAATATGGATAAATTCACACTTGGACAAACTTGAAATTTCGGATGAATTAATCTGCTTTTAACGTTTTTGAACGAAATGTTGGCTAACGATCGAATTGTTGAAGTCTTGAAATTGAACGAATGTCTCTCATCTCTCACGTTTCTGGTTCTAAAAACCAAGGAATGCAATTGTTGTTTGATTTTCAATAAAGGAAAAGTTTCTGATTTTCTCATATTTTTGGTCTTAAGGATGGGTTCAAACTAAACTACTTTCCAACGTTTCTGAAGCTTGGTTGAAGCTTTCAGAATGGGTTTTGATCTTAAAAATCAAATTCCTTTGTAAACTTCAAGACTTATCTTGTAAGGTCACATTAGCCACCTATACCTATGTTTAATGAGTCACCTTCTTCAATTAGTGGCCTTGTGCCACATTTTTAGGCATAAGTATTTAAGTTTTGTCCACTTATTAGTTAACTGAGTAATGTTTTGTTATCCGGTAATTAATCAATTACTCGCATAATTTAAAAATTACCACAAATTACCTAAAATTCTATTTAGTCTTAAAATACTTCATATATACTTTATATATTATACTACCGTGGTCATATGGTACCTTGCATGGTACTAGTTTATAATTATCGGGTATTAACGCTCGGCCCGTATTTTATCCCAAATCGACAACCTTCGACGAAACACATTTTCTTTAATTCGTATACCCTTTCCTTCATGGTACTTAGTTATTGCTTGATATAAGTCGCATAAATATGCTAACCTACAGATAATCTCATCCCCGACTACGTCAATTAACTGAAGCCGAAATTTTAAAGTAGAAAAAACGTGAGATGTAACACACGAGGTCCCTAGATTCGGTATGGTTAGCAACATTCCACCATTGCTTCTAGATTGGTGGGAGGACATTTCCTCAAGTGATAAGAAACATGTAAGAAAGTACCTGGGTAACTTGCCTTCCCTGCTAGACATTGAGCCAAACAACAAGTTGATCGAGGCTGCCACTTTGTTCTAGGACAGTGAAAGGTCTGTGTTTCGTTTCGGCGACATAGAAATGACACCACTTCTAGAAGAAATTGGAGGGATTGCGGGATTGACTTGGGATAGTCCCGGGTTATTGGTGCCGAAAAACCGTACAGGTAAAGGGCTTTTAAAGATGATGAGGCTGAAGAAAAATGCTGACCTAGTATGCCTGAAGGAATCTTACATACCCTTCGAATATCTGTATGAGAGGTATGGCCATAGCAAGTCCTACCGTACCTACCATGATGAGCTCTCTCTCACTTCTCTGGGCCACATCCACCAAAGAGTGTTTGTGTTCATTGTATGCTTCTTAGGCCTGATAATATTCCCAATAAAAAGAGGAAGAATCCACACTAGGTTGGCCATGGTCGCCAAGACTTTGATGGAAGGGATCAATGGACAGACATACACTATAGTCCCCATGATCATAGCCAACATCTACATGGCTCAGGAGCGCTGTCAAAGAGAGGTCAAGCATTTTGAGGGTTGTAACTTGTTGTTGCAGTTGTGGTTATTAGAACATCTTCAAAAAGGTCACTATTGCCAAGAATTTCCGCGAAGGGCTTGGAACAACCATATTGCCTTCCATTACCCCAAGCAGATATCTTACATTCCAGACAGGTTTGCTCAGCCGGAAAGTTCTAAAGAATGGGTAGAGTTCTTCGACAATCTGACCGAGGAACAGGTGCAATGGATATTTGAATGATTCCCAATAGACAAATTCATCATCAAGTCCAGGGACGCTCCACACCAGGTGTTGATTGGGTTGAGAGGGATATACCCTTATGTCCCTATCCGAGTTATGAGGCAAGCAGGCAGGAAATAGGTTTTACCAAGGGTTGCTAAGATGAGTCACTTCAGAGCAAACTTTCAAGACGATGACGTCCCTTACAAGTGCCAAGCTCAGCACATGTGGCACTACAAGATCATTGTTGAAAAGAACACCGTTGATCCAGACAAGTATCATGCACGGTGTGAACCTCTCTACCCAGCATGGTTAGAGGACAATCTAAAAGGAATGGTGATGCTAGGAGCCGGTCGAGGGAATAAAGTCATAGACAAAGAAGCTAAAGCTCAAGTCAAATACAACAGGCTGCGCAAGAGGGTCCACGACTATGAGAATGAGCACCTGGAAATACATGAGAGGAATGTGAGGTTGATCGAAGAATGGAAAGAAATGACAGTCACTTCTAATAGGAAGTTGGAATATCTGGAGCGAGGAATAGTGGAGATGGAAGGTAAATTCATAAAGAGGATCGAGGATTGCCAGAACGCTGAAGGAACTGAAGGAGGACATCTGGCCAGAGCCTACTTGCTGCTGGGTCTGCGCGAGCTGAGGTACCTGTATGATGGAGTTAGGAAGATCAAATCTGTGGAAGGTCCTTCTGGGACCAAGTAGGATAGATTTATTTGCTTTCTTAAAATGTAATAAGGCCAAGTGCCAGTAGTGACTTACTTTTCTATTGCCTTAGTGTTGTTTTGGGATTCGCCTATTTTTACATTATGAAATGAAGTATTTACTGGCATCTAATATTCTCCAAATCTACTTGTCGCTAGGCCTACCTCGGGCACAACGAGTCTCCCAAATTAGTACATGAATTTACATTTTCGTAATATGTGTTTAAATATTGCAAACATTTCAGAATCCTCACTGACTTGTTACCTTTCTGTTTTCCTTATTTTGATTATTCCCATCCCAATATGTTGGTTCTCTCATACTGGCATCATCAACATATCATGCCAAATCTAGAGGCCCTCCACTTCCTCCTCTTCCAAGCAATACAAAAGGCAAAGGAAAAACAAAAATAGACGACTTAAGTGGTATTTGAAAGGATAATGCTGAGAACGCTGAAACCTCAGATGGTCGGAGTACTCCTGTCCCAAATGATCTAGTCTTGAGGTTGAAACAAAAGATATTGGAGCTAGAAGGAGAACTTGAGCAGGTTCGTAACTTGGTAAACTTGTCGCTCACCCTGAATGTCCCTGACATCAACCAATAAAACACAAGAAACCCAACACCTCCCCAAAACACACAAAACCAACATCCGAAAAACCCTCCCATACCAAATCAATACACAACTCCACCCCAAAATCTCAATCCATTACCAATATCAACTCCGCCACAACATCACCACCAACCAATTCAGTACCCACCAACCACCACTTACCACACTCCCCAAAACACACCACAACCCATTCCCGACCCTCAAAACTCAACCAATGACCATCATTACACCCAAGTCCCTGGCACCCATCAGAGTAACCCTACATATGTGAAAACTGTACCTTACCATATCCAACCAATCTCATATACACCGGAATCTTCCGAGAAGGACCTGCTCATTAAAAACATGGCTGAAGAATTGAAGAAGTTGACGAGCCGAGTTTAGGGTGTTGAAGGCGACAAAGGAATAGAAGGTTTGAACTATGAAGACCTATGTATACAACCAGATGTGGAACTACCAAAGGGGTACAAACCTCCCAAGTTCGAGATGTTCGACGGTACAGGTGATCCCAGGGTTCATCTAAGGACCTATTGTGACAAGCTTGTTGGGGCAAGGAAAGATGAAAAGATCCGAATGAAACTCTTTATAAGGAGTCTTACTGGGGATGCTTTGTCCTGGTACATCAACCAGAATCCCAAGAAATGGTCCAATTGGGTGAGTATGGCATCAGATTTCATGGACCGATTCAGGTTCAATACAGAGAATGCACCAGATGTTTTCTACATTCAGAATCTTAAGAAGAAACTTACTGAGACTTTTGGCGAGTATGCTACTCGTTGGAGGTCGGAGGCGGCCAAGGTTAAGCCATCTTTGGGCGAGGAACAAATGAACAAGTTCTTCGTTAGAGCATAGGATCAACAATATTATGAAAGGTTGATGGTTATCAAAAATCATAAATTCTATGATATCATCAGACTCGGAGAAAGAATCAAGAGCGGGATGGTAACGAATTTTGAGACACTACAGGCCACAAATAAGGCATTACAATCAGGCGACATATCGAAGAAGAGAGATGTTGGGGCAGTAATGGAAGCCCAGGGCCCAAAATCTCCACTCACCTATCAAGCACCCCCACCCATATATCAAACACCTCCACTCACATATCAAACACCTCCACCCACATACCAAGCATCACCGCCCATATATTAACCCTCATCTCCCAGATATTCCCAACCAGCCATTGTCCATCACACCTATAACTTCCAACCATCCCATTTCCAATCACCTCCAACTCGCCAAAACTTTCCAAAACCACGACCAAACTTCGACCGCAAGCCATCCATACAATACACCGCCATTGCTAAACCCATCGGCCAACTATATGAAAGGTTGAAAGCCGCTGGTTATGTCACCCCCATTCCTATTGTGGCATTAGAGAATCTATCCCAATGGGTCAATCAGAACAAAACTTGTGCGTACCACTCTGGTATGAAGGGGCACACCACTGATGAGTGACGAACATTGAAAGATAAGATCCAGATGCTAATTGACAACAAGGTCATACAGGCAAAAGAAGCCACACCCAATGTCTACAACAACCCCCTCCCTGATCATAGAGGTGGTGGGGGTACATGTGATAGAGACAAACGAAGAATGGAATCCTGAGGGGTCGATTGGGCTTATTCAAGAAGGAGATGACTTTAAAGTTGCAGTCACACTTACTCCTATTGTGGTACAGACTCAGTCACCAATCGAGGTTGAGATAACTGCATCAGTTCTATTTGAGGTAGAGGTTGCTCCGCCTGCGGCCACCCCCGCGCCATTTGAAGTAGAAGTGGTCATACCTTTCACAGTGACAGTGTCATCCACACCTCTTTTCAACTCAAAAGCAATACCCTGGGATTACGTTGCCGAAGCTCGGCGAAAGGGAAAGGCAAAAATGGAGGAATCCATTGCTGCACAAGGAATGACTAGGACTGGAAGAGTCTATACAGTTGAACACTTGGGAGGATCAAGTAAGGATGCCACTACACGACAGCCTGTCATTGAGACAGGGTCAGATGACCCATGGAGGAAAGTACAAACAACGGAGTATTCCGTCATTGACCATCTGAACAAAACCCCAGCTCAGATATCCATCCTATCACTGTTGCAAAACGGCACATAAGAATGCTTTAATGAAGGTGCTGAGCGAGGCTTATGTACCCGATAACATCATTGGCGGAGAAATGGCCAATACGATAGGGCAAGTACTGAAAAATCATAAGATTATCTTCCATGAAGATGAGCTACCACTTGAGGGGTTGAATCACAATTGAGTATTGCATATCACAGTGCAATTTGAAAACAAATTCATCGCTAGGGTCTTGGTTGATGGAGGTTCAAGCCTAAATATTTGTCCGTTGGACACTCTAAAAAGGTTGGACAAAGGTTTTCATGAAATACGATTAGGAAACATGAACGTGAAAGATTTTGATGGGTCCCAAAGGGCCACAATCGGGGAAAGATGGGGCCAACTTGATTCGACATCGAGTTTCAGGTGCTCGACATACCAGCCTCATATAATCTTCTATTGGGCCGACCATGGATCCATGCTGCTAGAGCTGTGCCTTCCACACTACATCAAGTCGTGAAGTTCGAATGGAATTGTTAGGAGGTGATCATTCACGGAGATGGAAGTAACCCCATTTACACCAGTCAAACCATCCCAGTCATTGGACATAGAAGAAGGCTAGGAGGGGAAACTTATCATCACATTGAACGCGTCAATGCCATTGAGAAGGATAAATGGTGGGAGCAGTAAAATAGAAAGTATATTTGCCTGGTCTGGATATAAACCTGGCAAAGGGTTGGGGAAGAATCTCCAGGGTATCGCTAAACTAATACGGCTGAAGGGTCATGGTACTACCTTTGGTCTCAGATATGAATACATATGGCAAGAATACAATGATTGGTTGACTCCATGGTGTGGACCGTATTACCCTCTCAAGCAGCCATTGCCACGTCTAGATCAAGCTTTTCACTAAGCTGACACAATATGGGGAACCACAGAAGAGGAAGCATTAACTGGGTTAAAGAATCTATTCTTGGAGGATGAAGACATCGACTGCAGTGCCATAATTGAGGAGGAGGAGGAGGAGGAAGAAGTCCTCACCATTCAGACCATGGAGAAGGGAGTTGTTCTCAGGAACTGGACCGACAGACCATCCTGGGCCCGCCGAGTCCCTGGGTAGCTTGGTAGATTTTATTTTCTATAGCCATTATAGGCATTTAAGATTTTCAGTAATTTTGATTTAAAGACTTGCTTGTTTCAAAATAAATGCTCGATTCATCGAGCTGCACTTATCTGGATGTTGCTTAATTTTAATCAAATTCATTTTCTCTTTATTATTCATTACTATTTTCTACACTTTTTTATTACTTTTCATGATGAACCGGTAACTGTGACATGTAACGAGGCAACGCAATATGAGAATAATGATTCAGATGAAGAAGATGAGATACCCGAGGAAGTTGTCAAGGAAGTTGAAAACTTTGAGAATAAGCCTAAGTCCAATCTAGACGAAATAGAAGTAGTAAACTTGGGGGACGCCGAGACTATCAAGAAGACGCGTATCAGCATTCATTTGTCACCAACAGTCAAGGAAGAGTACACTCGTTTCCTAAAGGAATATGAGGACATTTTTTGCATGGTCATATGATGACATGACCGGCTTAAACACGTCTATAGTGGCTCACAAGTTTCCTACTAATCCCATGTGTCCGCCAGTAAAGCAGAAACTCCAAAAGTTCAAACCAGATATGAGTCTGAAAATCAAGGAGGAAGTTACCAAGCAGATCAAAGCCAAAGTTCTCAGGGTGGTTGAGTACCCAACTTGGTTAGCTAACATCGTGCCGGTTCCGAAGAAGGAAGGAAAGTAAGAGTATGTGTTGACTATCAGGATTTAAACAAAGCAAGTCCCAAGGATGACTTTCTACTGCCAAACATACACATCCTAATCGACAACTGCACCAAGCATGAACTCCAATCCTTTATAGATTACTTTGTGGGTTATCACCAGATCTGGATGGATGAAGAAGACGCAGAGAAAATAGTCTTTATTACACCATGGGGGGTATACTACTACAAGATGATGCCGTTTAGTCTAAAGAATGCTGGGGCTACCTATATGAGAGCCATGCCAACTATCTTCCATGATATGATATACAAAGAAATAGAGGTGTGTGTGGACGACGTCATTATCAAATCCAAGAGGGCCGCATACCACATAACAGACTTGAAGAAGTTCTTTGACAGGTTAAGGAGGTACAATCTGAAGCTGAACCCCGCAAAGTGTGCATTCGAGGTTCCCGCAGGAAAGTTATTGGGTTTTATCGTCAGCCGTCGAGGGATCGAGTTAGATCAGTCTAAAGTCAAAGCTATTCAGGAATTGTCACCACCTAGGAGCAAAAAGGACGTGATGAGCTTCCTAGGACGCCTCAATTATATCAGTTTCTTCATAGCACAATCCATAGTCATATGTGAACCTATCTTCAAGATGTTGAGGAAAGATGCTGAAACAAGATGGATCGAGGATTGTCAGAAAGCTTTCAATAAAATCAAGGAGTACCTATCCACACCACCAGTTCTAGTCCCGCCGGAACTAGGACGACCTTTGGTACTCTACCTATCTATCTTGAATGGAGCCTTCAGTTGTGTTCTGGGACAACATGACGAGATAAGAAGGAAAGAGCAAGCCATATATTACTTGAGTAAGAAGTTCACACCCTATGAAGCACGGTATTCTGTGCTTGAACGCACTTTCTATGCTTTGACCTGGACAGCCCAAAAATTGAGGCATTACTTTTGTGCCTAAACTACATACCTCATATCCAGGATGGATCCTCTGAAGTACATATTTCAGAAACCCATACCGACTAGGAAATTAGCCAAGTGGAAGATACTGTTGAGTGAGTTCGACATCGTCTATGTAACTCAAAAGGCGGTCAAAGGACAAGTGTTGGCAGATCATCTTGTTGAAAATCCGGTGGGAGGAGAATACGAACCCTTGAAAATGTATTTTCCTAACAAAGAAGTATCGTTTGTAGGAGACGCCATTACCGAAGCATACGATGGTTGGAGGATGTTTTTTGACGGAGCTACAAATTATAAAGGAGTGGGAATTGGAGCAGTTTTGTTGTTAGAAATGGATCAACATTATCCGGTATCTGCTAAACCCAGATTTCCCTGCAATAACAACATGGCGAAGTACGAAGCCTGCGTACTAGGGATCAACATGGCAATCGACATGAACAATCAGGAGCTGCTGGGGATCGGTGATTTAGATTTGCTTGTGCACCAGGTACAAGAAGAGTGGGCCACCAAGAATTACAAGATATTGCCATATCTGCACCATGTGCAGGAATTGAGAAAGAGGTTCACGAAGATAGAATTCTGACATGTGCCCAGAATTCAGAATGAGTTTGCCGATGCCTTGGCCACATTGTCATCTATGATACAACATCCAGATAAGAATTATATTGATCCCATTCCGGTGAAAATCCATAATAGCCGGCATATTGTGCTCATGTTGAAGAAGAAACATATGGAAACCCTTTGTTCCATGACATCAAGGAGTATTTGTCGAATGGAGAATATCCGGAGCATGCAAATCATACTCCGAAACGCACACTCCGGAGATTGTCCAATCACTTCTTCTATAGTGGAGGAAATTTGTATAGAAGAACTCCCGATTTGGGATTGCTAAGATGTGTCAACACAAAAGAAGCTTCTAAACTGCTTGAGGATGTGCATGCTAGAACATGTGGCCCGCACATGAATGGTTTTGTCTTGGCTAAGAAGATACTCAGTGCCGGCTATTTTTTGATGACCATGGAGACAGACTGCATCCAGTATGTCCGCAGATGCTTTCAATGCCAGGTGCATGCCGCAAAGTGCCGCCAAATAAGCTCAATGCAACAAGCTCACCTTGGCCATTCACTGCCTGGGGAATGGATGTTATTGGTCCGATTGAACCCACTACTTCAAACGGACACAGGTTTATTCTGGTAGCCATTGATTACTTCACAAAATGGGTAGAGGCTGCATCTTACAAAGCTATGACCAAGAAAGTCGTCGCAGATTTGTCAAAGTTCGTATTGTTTGTCAATTCGGAATTCCCGAGTCCATTGTTACCGACAATGCTGCTAATCTCAATAGTGATTTGATGAAAGCCATGTGTGAAACTTTCAAAATCAAGCACAAGAATTCCATAGCCTATAGACCTCAGATGAATGGAGCCGTAAAAGCCGCCAACAAAAACATCAAGAAGATACTAAGGAAGATAGTAGAGAACCACAAATAATGGCACAAGAAGCTACCTTTTGCTTTATTGGGATACCGCACTACGGCTCGCACATCAATCGAGGCAACTCCTTACATGTTGGTTTATGGTACCGAGGCTGTCATACCAGCCGATGTAGAGATTCCTTCTCTAAGAATCATACAGGAAGCTGAACTCAGTTATGCAGAATAGATAAGGAGTCGCTATGAACAATTGGCCCTTATCGATGGAAAGAGGATGAATGCAGTGTGTTGATATCCAATTTTTCCATATGTATTTTTATACCCAAAACACTTCCAAAATAATACATATGTGCATATATAAGCACACCAAAAGATTTTGGCATTTTAATGATTTTTAAACCAATTTATGGCCTGTTTTTACACCATTAAATCCCATAATTATTCCCCAAAGCTTGCCATTTTGGAGGATAATTTATCTCATTCTCACATTTACATCAAAATATAGCTAACATGATTTTTGCATATTTTTACAAATTCGTTTGGTGTTTTTAAAACTAAACTGCATATAATTGCAATACTAGCCTCTTTAAGATTTTATCGCATTTTATAATTATAAAAATTGATCCCAATATTTTAAATTAATATTTATATACTATTTACTGATTCAGTACTTTTAATTTAATTTCAAAATCATTTTACTATTTTTATAAAACAAAAGGGAAAAACTGGCTATTTAATATGTAGCCCCATTTACCTTTCAGTCTTAGCCTAAATTAACCCCAATCTTAACCCCCAATTGGACCAAAATCCCCAAACCAATTACCCAATTAACCCAATCCAATTACCCAATTAACCGAACCGGCCTGTGTTCCTTTTAATCTGAGTCGTTGATCATTTTGATCAACGGCCCAGATTCCCCCTTACCTTAATTAATTCCAACGACCTTATCCCTATCCCCATTCTCTCCAAACCCGTCGCCTTTGGTTCCCGTGTCTCTCTCGAACTCTCTCAACCCCTGAAACCCTAGAAGCCGCCTACCCCTCTCTCCGACCCAAAATCCACCGGAATCCATGGTAAATCTAGCCATGGACGATCTCTACTCACCATGTTTTGCTCCTATACGCCTGCTCGTTGAAGATTTGAGGCTAGACCTCGAAGGTTTTCATCTAGACCTTGGCCGATTCGAGATTCTTTGGCCGTTTTCGGCCTTGCTCCGGCGTGCTCTAGCCTCTTGAGCTTGGATTCGACCTTATCAGCTCATATCCGCTCTCGTGACTTCCAAGCCTTCTCGTCCTTTAAGGTTCTCAGAAACCCTAACCTATTCGAGGTTGCTTTTCATTTTATTCTTTCAGATCTGTGATAGATCTAAGCTATATTTGACGTTTTGAGTGTTTTCCCAAAAATTCCTTTTCAAAATCGTTGGTTTTTCAAATTAGGGTTTCTGAAAATCTTTTGATTTTTGTTGTTCTTTTCTTTCAGCCGTTTGTCTGCAGTATGCTCGTATGTTCTCCTCTTATATTTACGCATGTATTGTCTTCCTACGTTTATATGTATGCTCACATGATTAGTCTGTTCTTTTTTTTCTCACTCTTTACTACTGTGTTTCTCGATGTTTTGCTTTTCTGAACTATGTTCGTGTTCTTGTTAAGCATGTTTCGTCTGTTCTGTTTAAACCCCCATCCTTTCTTAAGTTCCGAAGTTGTCTGAACATGTTCTTCATGCCTTAAAATGGTTTTCTTTTCTTTGATTGTTTCAAGCCTTCTATTGTATTTGCCTGATTCTCATAAGACTCCTTGAGTCTGTTCACTTGCCTTCTCATTTCTGTGTTTGATTCGATGGGAAAACCCTAGAATTTGGGAGTTTTTTCTTGGAAAATCAAATTAGGGTTCCACTTTGGGACCCTGTACCTTCAGACTCAATATGAGTCTCTGGTTGAACTTGTATTCTTTTGTTTATGATTCTAAATACTTCGATGTTAGACTCTTCTGTTTGAAATGTTTGCTTTATATATGATAAACTCTTCTTTCAAAAGGTCTTTTGCCAACTTGTGATTGATTCCGAATTCCTTTTTATGAGGATTGATTGAGTGTTACTGATTTTCTTTAAAATAAGTTTCTCTTCACCTTTTCTGGGTTGGATCCATTCGTGCCAAGGCTCAAACCTTGATTTTTACTGACTGTTGATTGACTGTCTTTCCTTATTTGCCCAAACCGTGTACTACTAGACTCTTTCCTTAAATAAGTTTCTATGTATTTACCCTTATTGTACTGCCTTAGAAAAGATTTTAAAATCAAATCCTTTCCTTATTTGTCATGCCCGTTTGAAATCAATCCCTGGAAATCTGTGTGATTGACTTTCAAAATTATTTTCTTACCTTCTTCTCACTTGTCTTCTGCACTATAAAAGGGGCTACCCCTTTTGCACTTAATAGGGATACACAGAAAGACTTCGAACTTTTCAATACTTTCTCAACCTCTAGTATTGAGCACTCTGCTCCTCTTCTCTTTCTACTTTCTGAAACATTCTTGAGTTCTCTTTGAACTCTCAAGTATTTGTTGAAGACTCGATTTTGCTCCTGCTGACTTCTTGCTGTGTACTTGCTTTTGTTGTTCTACTATTCTAGTACTTGCAACTGGTATGTCATTCTTAGTTACATAATGCCCCTTAACTATGTGTTTATTTCCTAGCCTGTCATGCTCTCTCTTTCACCATGTGTTTACATCTTAGTCTGTTATGCTTTCTTTCCTTATGTTTCTGCAACTCTATATGTGCTCTTCTCATGTGAATCCCTTCCCTTTACCCCTTTGTATGAGAGTATAGTTCTAGCCATGACAACACTATGTTATTGCAGCCCATGACTTTGAACTAGGTTCTTTTGAACCCTTTACTCGAATCAATTCACACTTCCCTCTTCCCCTGTATATGCTGAGCCTGATTTGGGTCTGGTGGTGTCCTAATCACCATCTAGACTCAGGTCTGACCTCTAAGGTCTTCTCTTAATTGGTTTGGACAAAACAAATGGTCAGGGGTGTGCCAGTCAACACCTATGGCTGGGTATGACCACCATTTGCTATGGCTCCCCAATCCCTCTTTCACTTTGCACTCATTCCTAGTTCTAAGTTCTGCCCCTCTCTGGTAAGCCATGCTTTGGGACCCTTGAGCTCCCACTGAACTTGGATGCCTGAGGGCTTGCTATTCCGCACTGCACTATTCTAATTCTAAATGGTATCCTGAGTGTAAGAAATGCCGGGAATCCTTGAGATTCTTTGGAACTTTGAAACACTTTGGATAAAGAGAAGGCTTTGGAAATTCGGAATTGATTAATCACATGTTGTTGGGCATTAAGATTGAATTAGGCTGCTCGGATCTAGTTGTTAGTTTTTAATGTATTTATTTTCTTTCTTTTGGTCTGTAATAATTTGTATAAAGGATTTGGGGAATATAGTAAAAGGGTGTGGGAGGGGTTTTACATTCTTGCATCAGTAGGGGTAGCAACCATGCTTTAGGATTGTAATTTTTTTTAGAAATCCTGCCTATAGGGCTGTTCAATATTTCTGGTTCCACATCACCTAGAGACCATGCCTATAGGGTTAACGCTTCATTGTGTTACAAATCACATAGAAATCATGCCTATAGGACTTAACGTTCATGTAATCAATGCATATAGAGATCATGCCTATAAGGAATGCATATGCATTAGGCAAACTGTAGGGTTAATTAACCCAATCATCTTTTACAAGTTCAATAACAGGTTTTAGAAAATCAAAATAGATATCATGTCTATAGGATCAGCATCAAACTCGTCTGATTCGCTTAAAGTAATAATAATCTATTAACTCGTCCTTAACGTCTTAGTACAACAACGATTTCAGAAGTCTTAATTCTTTGACAAAAACTCTCTTGACTTAGTATGCTTTTAAATACCTCAAATCGGCACCTTTTTCTGAAACAGTTTCTTTCTAAACATTCTGTCTAAATGTTTTACTCAGACCCTGAAATTGTCTTTTAAAACAGTTGCAACTTACCCTTTCCTTAGATATTTCTATCTCTGAAACTCTTTCACAACCATTTATGTGTTTTATTTTTTTACTGCAGTTCATACTTTCTTTTCAAAACTCCTCTGCGCTGGACTACGTTTTCCTGAAACCAGTACCTTTTAAATCACTCGCTTGAAATACCTTAATCTCTGACATTCCGATACGAGTTGCCTAATGTAGACTTTCTGTCTAAATGTATGTGTTGAACTAGTCCGCTCGCCGCTTAATTTTTTAACTTATGACCAAATCACTATATGCTAAAACATGCTAAACTAAGTGTTTGTTTTGTTAAGGGTTTTACTTGAGCCTTACCTATTTGTTTGTTCATCCTTATATTTGTTACTTGTTTTGTATGTCGCAATTAGAATTTTAACCTTTGAACCCCATATATGCCTATATCCCTTTCCTTCCCCTTTAGGATTAGAAGTCCTGATACCCTGGGACTGATAGGTTGGGACGGGTACTAGCATGTAATAAGTAAACGAGACTGATCGCGTTTAAATACCTTAAAGGGTGGGAAGGGTAGATATGGATATGATGACCGATGCGCTAATATCACATGCGACCCCTCTTCTGAGGAGTGATCGTTGGGTATTGCATTGAAATGATCCATATTAATTATAAACTTAGGACTCCTCTCCCTTTACTTGCTTTCATCTCTTCTTGTAAAACTGTTCAAATCTCTTTTTCATGAATTTCTGCCTTCTCTACTTATCTTTGAAAATTTTCAACTTGGTCGCAATCTTATGTGCGAATCCTTATTTGAGCCTTGATTGTTTACTTGTAAAGTCACAATTGCAACATGGCCGGGAACCACACTAGTGGATCTTGAGGGGTGCCTAACACCTTCCCCTCGGGATAATTTCTAGCCCTTACCCTAATCTCTAGTCTCTTCATCTCAAACCCTTCTTAAAGTGTCCTAATGCACTATAATCATTAGGTGGCAACTCTTCAACTTCCAAACCCAATTCTCGAAAGGGAATAGAGTTGTACTCCTAATGTCGTATACCCGATTTCTAACCCCCACGGTTAGAGGAAAAGGGGGCGTCGACACAGTGTGTCACGATCAACTTTATCAGAACAGAATGTCCAGAGCTTTCAATAAAAGGGTCAAACCAAGGCAATTTGCACCAGGACAGTTAGTGCTGATGAAGATCTTCCCACACCAAGATGAAGCCAAAGGGAAATTCTCTCCCAACTGGCAAGGTCATTACATGGTTCACAGGGTGTTAACAGGAGGAACACTCATACTTGCAAAAATGAACGGAAATATTTGGCCAAAACCAATCAATTTAGACGAAGTCAAGAGATACTATGCTTAGACAATTTACATTTCCTCATCTGATGTAATTGAACTATGCTTGACCTGATTCCCATTTAAGAGGGGATATGTAGGCAGCCCTGTGGGTTCGGTCATATCATAGCAAAATTTTCATTTTCCCAAGACCAAAAAAACTGGGACAGAATTTTGAGTAGGACCCTCAAAATTTCGGAGAAAGTCCAACCAACGCCAACATATATTAGACGGTCAGAAATCGGTTAAGAAACTGGTTCGAAAAGGTTCAGCAAGGCTCATCACATGCAAATAGCCGAAATATCATCTACCAAGGCAATTTGCACCAGGACAGTTAGTGCTGATGAAGATCTTCCCACACCAAGATGAAGCCAAAGGGAAATTCTCTCCCAACTGGCAAGGTCATTACATGGTTCACAGGGTGTTAACAGGAGGAACACTCATACTTGCAAAAATGAACGGAAATATTTGGCCAAAACCAATCAATTTAGACGAAGTCAAGAGATACTATGCTTAGACAATTTACATTTCCTCATCTGATGTAATTGAACTATGCTTGACCTGATTCCCGTTTAAGAGGGGATATGTAGGCAGCCCTGTGGGTTCGGTCATATCATAGCAAAATTTTCATTTTCCCAAGACCAAAAAAACTGGGACAGAATTTTGAGTAGGACCCTCAAAATTTCGGAGAAAGTCCAACCAACGCCAACATATATTAGACGGTCAGAAATCGGTTAAGAAACTGGTTCAAAAAGGTTCAGCAAGGCTCATCACATGCAAATAGCCAAAATATCATCTACCAAACTGGGGCAGAATTTTGAGGAAGAGGACCCTCAAAATTCTAACAGGAGAAAGCTACAGTGTCTCTAAAATGTGTTACAGTCACTAGTTCATCTAAAATTACTTTATATATCAATATGTTTCTAAAATGATTCTATTTTTATCAATAGTTGCATATTTTTTGAAAACTTTATTTCTGTAACTGTTAGGTATAACCCAGGGAAACTCGAAAAGGCCTCCAGAATAGAGCAAAACAAGGCCAGCAGACGAAGGCACGAACCAACCTCCCCTCACAAAACTTACAATTTTTCTTTGAACGCAGGCACATCTGACGTAGCGATAGCATCCTCAAATATATACACGTAACAAATTCGCTATCAATCAGGACATTAGACACCGAACATATCTCCATATAAGAAATATACTACTCTTATTTGCTACTCGCTCTTTGTATGAGGCTAAGCCTTGTCTCGCATATGTGCATGAGGCTAATCCCTGCCTCCATACTTGCATGAGGATAATCCCTACCTCCCTATCTGCATGAGGTTAATCCTTGTCTGCATACTTGCATGAGGCTAATCCCTGCCTCCCCTATCTGCATGAGGCTAATCCTTAGCTCCATAATTGCATGAGGCTAATCCCTGCCTCCACATTTTCATGAGGCTAACCCCTGACTCCATATTTGCATGAGGCTAATCCCTGCCTCCATATCTGCATGAGGCTAATCCCTGCCTCTATATTTGTATGAGGATAATCCCTGCCTCTATATTTGCATGAGGCTAATCCCTGCCTCCATATTTGCATAAGGCTAATCCTTGCCTCCATACTTGCAGGAGGCTAATCTCTGCCTCCCTATCTGTAGGAGGCTAATCCTTGCCTCCATACTTGCATGAGGCCAATCCCTGCCTCCCCTATCTGCATGAGGCTAATCCTTGCCTCCATACTTGCATGAGGCTAATCATTGCCTGCATATTTGCATGAGGCCAATTCCTGCCTCCCGATCTGCATGAGGCTAATCCTTTCATCCATACTTGCTTGAGGCTAATCCCTGCCTCCCCTATCTGCATGAGGATAATCCTTGCCTCCATACTTGCATGAGGCTAATCCTTGCCTCCATATTTGCATGAGGCTAATCCTTGCCTCCATGTTTGCATGAGGCTAATCCCTGCCTCTATACTTGTATGAGGCTAATCCCTGCCTCCCTATCTGCATGAGGTTAATCCTTGCCTCCATACTTGCATGGGGCTAATCTTTGCCTCCATATTCGCATGAGGCTAATCCCCACCACCATATTTGCATGAGGCTAATCCCTGCTTACGCATTTGCATGGGACTAAACAATGTCCCTCTTTGCCCAAATATTGCTTTATTTCTAGCACTATCCATTTGCTTTTCAATCGGGTTAAGCTCTGCCCTCCATTTCACAAGACTAAGCCTTGTCTTGTTAACGTCATATTTGTAGACATGTGATTTTTGGCCCTCCCTAATATTTTTCATATTTTAGCACTTAAATATTTAATTTAGACCTAATATCGCTATTTCAACTATTTTTGACTCTTTTATTTTATTTTATTACAAGGAAATGAAAATTACAAGAAAATAGTTCATTAATATTTTATAGTCATTTTTAATCTTAAAAATATCAAAAATTATTTTGTTTTAGCGGTCACTCTTATTTTACTTAAGTAGGATTAATTGGTAAAGAAGGTAGTATTTTTAGTCTTGTTTACGGAGGAAGAATAAAATTTGGGCTCAAACATCCTTTTTTAGGTCTAATTTTCGAACCTACCCATAATTCCTAGACCTATACCCCTTAACCTAAATATAACTCTAATACCCTAAACCTATAAAAAGGAGCTAACCCCTAGACCTAAGGATCTATCAGCGAAATATACACAAAAACGGACCTAGAGACCTAAGAATGGATCCGCCATTTTCCTCCAATTTCAGACCCCACCTAAACTCCTTTTCCTTCCGAAACAACCTAAAGAACTAACCAAAAGAAACCCCTAAAAAGAGAAGCAGCGGTGACATCTAAAATGACTCCCCACCTGAATTCCATTTCATCTCTAAGAAGCATACACAAAAATACACCCTAGATTCCAAAAAATCAGAAGCAGCGCCATTTCATCAAAAAAGAGCCCCACCCGTTTTTTTGATCTTCTTCAAGCAGCCGCAGACCTTTAAAGAAAAGCCCCACATCAGCACACGCACACCCACAAAATAGAGGCTGAACATCGCCACTGCTTCTTCTTCTCCAATCGAAATTTCGGCAAGCTCGAATTCTAAGAATCTCAGAGATGAGTTTTGAGTTCGGGTCCAACGATATTAGCCGAGGTTGATGATGGTTTGAGTTCGAGGTTGCCGACAAGGTTTCCGGACAGATTTGGGTTCCGTCGAGGTTATCACTGTCCAAGTTTCTCGATGTTAAGCATTTTTAGATTCAAAGATTATTATTTTTGAGGTCTGTCACTACCTTACCCTTTATTTGTTGGTTTTCTTTGTTCTTACATGATTGTTTGAATGATTTTGTTGTAGTGTTCTGCATTTGTGTTTGTGATTATGTTGAAGCCATAAGAAAGGTGTTATGTTGCAAAAAATGTCTCTGCAAAGTATATTATGTTAGCTGCTTAAATCTCTAGTAGAAAGGACCCTTTCCATGTAAATATATGGGTATGCTTTTTCTCAGCAGAAGTTTTACTTTGATTTTTTGTTGGCTGTCGTGCAAATGAACTAATATTTGACCCGATAGGAGCAAAGAACAAAAAAGTATAATGTGTCTGTTTTCAGATAGCTCGAGATCTATAGTAAATTTAAATTCCTTCGCCATAGAAGCCTTATACCTGTGGCTCTCATTAGGAAAAATTTCTTTATTTGTTTGGATCGATAGTAGCATATTTAGGTCGTTAATACTTCCAAACTTCGTAGCTTGCTTTAGGCGCGACTTAATCTACCATTGTGATTGTGGACACGTGCACGTGACCTAATTACGATTTTTTTAAAACAGAATCGGAGTATGCGTTCGCGCAACTTTGACTAAATAATTATAAAGCGTTATTAATTGTGGACACGTTAGCGTGACATGATTTTTGACGTGCCAAACAAATGGGTACATGTACGCGTGACCTGTTTTAAGATATTTTTTTTAATTAAAAGAGGTGAAAGCACATAGGTTCCAAAACGAGTAGTTAAACAATTTGATTAAGCCAAGTATGATCAAAGCGACCGTGATAGAACCATGAAACTCGGGAATGCCTAAAACCTTCTCCCGGGTTAACAGAATTCCTTACCCGAATTTCTGTGTTCACGGATCGTAAATGTCACATCTCATTTTTCTACCCCTGGAAGGGTGTGAGGGAGTTTTTTCCAACTTAAAGTGACAATCGAAATGAGATTATTATATTATTATTCAGAGTCGCCACTTGGAAAAATTTATGGTGTCCCAAGTCACAGGTTTAAATTCCGAATCGAGGAAAGATTGACTCTGTTTTACAATCCGCGAAACACAGAAATCCGAATAAGGAATTCTGTTAACCCGGGAGAAGGTGTTAGGCATTCCCGGGTTCCGTGGTTCTAGCACGGTCGCTCAACTATTATTTTTTGGCTTAATTATCTGATTTTAAAACACTTTTGAACCTATGCGCATTTTAACTTATTAACCACTTTAATCATTTTTAGGAAAATTCAACGTTATTTAAAACACGTCACATGAAATGCACCAGCGGTCCACGACATATTTTATTTAGCGTTGTTGAGAATTGGAGTTGGGTCACATGAAATTCAAACCCGAGTTTAAGGAAATTAATTTAAATAACGCGCCTAAAGCAACTACGCACTTTCAAGTTTACGAGGGCCATGGAAAATTCAACTAAATGGCACAACTCGATTTCTAAAGGTTTAAAATTAATTAAGTGAGGGCAATGAGTTTTGAGATTTTATTTGTCATGGCACACCTCGAGTCTAAATTCAAAAAGAGCTGATTAATTAACTAGAAGACTAAGGGAATTTGCATTTTTTATTTCAAAGCTAATGTTCAACTAAACTTAATACTTAATGGGCTGGCATTAAACTGAAACTGATCGCTTGGTTATTTGGAGAGACTAAGGCCAGCAGCAGGCCTTATAGCCTCAAGCAGTCCAGGCCCAATTCGATAAGCCAGACGTGAAGGGGCTCAGGAGTAGGCCAAGGGCGACAGAAACAGAACAGGCCCAAAGGGCCCATTTTAACAGGTTGTATGTTGGATGCCCATGTTAAACCCAAAATTGTGACAAACATGAAATGAGTGGCATCAGCTATAAATATACATGGCTAATCATGATTTTAATCAATTACTGTAGTTAAACAAGACATGAAGCTGAATTTGAAATTCTTTATTAAATGTACCAAAACCTCATACAAACAGAATACTATAGGAATGCATAACTAAAACAAACCAAATTATGCAGGTTCAATGATCAATCTCAACCTGGTTTCAACAGAGCAATTTCACATATGAAAGGAACAACACTATCAACTACAATTTAACCATCTGCACAATTTATAAAGGACAGACAAATTCAGACCACTAACATGTTCAATAGTAGCTAAACCTATTAATACGTTCAACAGTACCACCTCATGAGTCCACATCCAACAATCTCTTGAGAAAGCAATCCCAAATAGTTACAATCAATAGTAGTTAAATATTAAACACCCGAATAAGCTAGTATGACTCAAATGCTTAAACCAAACACCTACACTAGATCATGTTAACTGTGCTAAATCTAAGCTGAAACAGTATCATATTTACAGTGTTGACTATCAATAGAAAAGAAACATTTAATCTAGTGAAGAAAATAATTCCATTCTATGTCAACAGGTCACAAATCTGTTCTTGTTACTTCATCTCATGTACATACCTGAAAACAACAAACAACCACAAGTTTCAACAAAAAAAATAGAAGTGTCAGCAAGGCTCTAAAACAGCAGCAAACAACAACAATCAAACAGTTTCAATCACACGTGACTAAGAAGAAGGAGCAATTTCAATCTAGCTTCTAAAGTCCAAGAAAAATGAAAACACCAATTGCAATGGAACAATAACTGTGACCCTTTTTTGTATTTTTCTTTTTGATTTCAGTCTCTCTCAACGTGTATTTCTTCAGCCGTTTCTGAACTTTTAGGTTCCAATCCCCCTAATTCTACTGAAGGCAAACCTTATATAGATGGCTTTAGGGCAGCAGAAATGATTTTGCTAATTTATCAGTTACCCCTTCCCCAATTTTTATTAATTCCCTTCAGACCCCCAATTTAAAATCTGTTTTGTTAAGTCAGTCCCTTCCCCAATTTCTTGGAAATTTCCTAGTTAGTTAGATCAGATTCCCCTTATTAAATTTTCCCAAATAAACCTAAAAGACTCACTAATTACTTTCACACTAAAACTTTGAACCAAATTGCCCAAATGCCTTTGGGCCCCCTGTAACAACGAGCTTCAACAACTCTTTGGGCTTCTTGCATTTAGCGAGCCCAAGTTCAGTTTTAGGACAATGAATTTTCAATCAAACCAAGAAAACCAAAATGATTCCATTTCTGAATTCTAGACACAAAACCTTTACACGAAGCAGAACTAATAAAAGGAAAAAAATTAAAAGAAAACTAGCAAATATTAATCAGAGAGCTTAATCTAAATATTATACACTGAAATGACTCGATCCTATTCATGCAATCAGAACAACTTTAAAGTAGTAAAACAAGAACGAAAAGAGAGGAATCAGAAGGAGACGAGGACGAGAACAAAACAAAAGATGGAGAAGATGGAGAAAAGAACAGAAATACCTAAATGGTCACATGGACAAGGCTTGGCAAACCTCAGGAGACTTCAATTTGACTCGAAATTGGCATCAGTCACGTGTTCTCGTTGAGAACAGACGATCAATACCGATTTTAGACCTAATCATTAACTTGAGAACTTGGGGAGACTTTCTTTTTCTTCTTCTTCTTTTAGATTTGAATCTGACCCGATTTGGGAGGGATTTGAGGATATGTGGTGGTGGATTGGGACTCAGGGATGAGTGGTGGTTATGTGATTAGATTTTGGTAGTAGTTTGAGCTCCACTGCCGGTTGGAGATGGTGAAGAAATTCAGGGCGGTGGGTGTAGGGTTAGAGATGAGAGAGATTGAGGAGATGAAGTGTAGAGATACGAGGTACTCTCTGAAGTTTGGACAATTATAACAAAGGGAGAGGGGCGTTCCTTGGCCGTTGGATTGAAAGAGATCAACGGCTCAGATCTTTCATTTCACGGAACAATGCCGTGTGAATTTGCGGGGTTGGACCGGGTATTGGGGTGGAGAGTGGGCCGACCTGAATGGGTTTGGAAGGGGAAATCATTAGAGCTGCGATATCAGTGGCCCAAAATCAATCAGCCCTTTTATTTTATTTTCCTTTCTTTTCAATTCAATTGTCTTTCTTCTTCTTCTTTTTTTCTTTTCCTTTTTTAAATTAAACTAAAATAACTCTTACATTAAAATAACTTACCAAATTAAACTAATCACTCAACATAGTATTTTCAATAATTAATTAAATCCTAAATAAAAAGAAAAACTATAAAATTCAAAATTAAAAGTTACATATGAAAAAAGAATTATTTTTGTGATTTTAATCATTTTTATAAGACAATTAAATTGCTAATTAACCTAAAAATGTAAAATTAAATCCTAAATGCAAATGCAATATATTTTTGTATTTTCATGAATTAAGTAAAATTAAACATGTACAGACAAATGAAAACAATTAACAAAATGCTACTAAAATCTACGAAATTGTGAATAATGGGAAAAATTTATTTTTCTTGAATTTATGGGAGTAATTCATATAGGAAAAAAATCACGTGCTCACAGTAAATAGAGTCAATCTTTCCTCGATTCGGGATTTAAAAGTGTGACTTGGGACACCATAAATTATCCCAAGTGGCGACTCTGATTTTAATATAAATAATCTTGTTTTGATTATCACTTATATTAGAAAAACTCTCTTATACCCTTCCGGGGGTAGTAAAAAAGAGGTGTGACAGCTCTGGCAACTCTAATGGGGATCGGAGCCTAGAATCTCTAGTTCAGGGTTCAAGAATTCGAGCTTGTTAATATGATTTTTACTTGGCTTCATTTATTGTTAATATTACAGTATTCTGTGAACCTCTGGTGCTAAATGCTATATGTTTACCGCTTTGATATTGTTTGAATTGTATATAACTGTCTTCTTATGCCACCCCTCTGAGTCTTCTGAAAATGATGCACACGTTCGCCGTTCGCATGACCCGCTTTTTCTGTAGAAACTATACCAAATAGAATGAGGTTGGGCCAGCAACAAAGCCAGGAAGACTTTAGTGCTCCCGGTACATTGTCCCCTCTTCGGCCTCAGTTGTCTGCTTGGGTAACCCAGGTCTAGAATACAACCCCAGGATTTAAACCTAGAAAAACACAGCCTCATGCCGGATCCCTAGTAGGAGTGCTTGTTTGCATCATGGGTATTTGACTTTAGGGACTCAACATAGGGGTTGGGTCCGTCTAGGACAGGTGTACCCAAAATAACAGACCATCTTGATGCATCCTATGTGCTACATGTTGCAGTTTTTCAAGGGTAAAAGGGTCATTTGGCGGACCAATGATAATTGAGGGCAAATGAAAAAGAAAAAAAAAGAGAGGGAGAAGTTTGAGGATAAAGGGAGTAGGGCCCAATTATGTTTTCTGTCACAATTTTGTTAAGAAAAAAAAAGAGCTTGAAAATTCAAAAAAAAAAAAAAGATTTTGCACTTTTTCATCATTTTCCTAAAATCAGAAAATCAAAAAAAAAAGGAAAAGAAAATCCAAAAAGAATCTACATGTTTCATCATTTTTCCAAAAAAAAAAGACAAAAATATTTTCTCTAAATTAGTTATTTTTTTAATTCTCGCTCGTATCCAATCTGCCCGAACTACGCATACCTGGTTCTCGTTTTTCGGGGCGTGATACGTAGGCAACCCACATAGGGTCCGGTTTTCCTAGCGAGTCTTAAGTTCTTGGCTTCGCGGGGTCTTAGCCAAATCTTGCATTTTTAGTCACTTTTAGCCACATAGGTTAATTTTTAGAAAAATAGTCACAAGCATGTCTTGCATGTATCCAACAGAAAGTATTATTGTCTCACATAGTGTTCTAGGTCCTTAACTTTATTTGGTCTAATTTTCTCATACAAGTGTGAATCTACTTACCGGAGTTTGTGCATGACAGGCGCCCTAGGACCATCCAGTCAGGGTCGATCATTCAAGAGTTTGCTTAAGGAGAGTTTTTTTTAGTTATTATGTTTTGAGTCTGTTGTTCTTTTTTATATCGTCTTTTACCTTCTAAATTTGTACAGTAATGTCGAGTCACTTGTTATTATACTTTCTTTTTTGGTATTTGAAAATGTATTATAGATCAAAAATCCAAAAAAAGAGATTTTACGTTTTTATATTTCCATTAGAAGTTTTATTTAGAATACTAATTCTAGAAATTGAAAAAAAAAATCATTTGAGGTGGTTTTTCCTTTAGGCAATTAATATCTAGAACTTAAAATAAAAATTGCTTTTATATTTCATTTAGTATGTTAAGACTAAAATTCAAAAAAAAAAGAGAATGTTCTTTTATTACTTCTTTAAAAGTTTTCTATAAGGTATTAATTCCAAAAATCCAAAAAGATTTTCTTTTGAGGTTCTTCTTTGGAAAATTAAAGAAAAATAAAAAAAATCTCTTTATTTTACTAAAACTTTAGGACATTGTACATAGAAGAAAAAAACAACAACATACTTTATCTTGTGTTATCTTCAGAGTTTCTTCATTAGGTTATCAAAAACTGAAACACAAAAATATTTTTTTTTTATCTTGTTCATTTCTCGTTTCGCAATCTTTCTTCAGGGATATCAAATGAAAATTTATTTTTCTTTGGTTTATTCTTTAGATTTCCTTCCTAAAAAAAAGAGAATCAAAAAATATTTTTCTCTTTTAGGGTTTTTCCTTAATAATTTCCCATGGAGTATTTATTTCAAAAAGAGAGGAAAAAATATATGCTCGTTAAGTTTGAGTTTAGAATAGGTTATAGAACATTAAGTCTAGAAAATTTCAAAAAAAGGGATTTGCTTATTTTATTTTTCTTTCCTCATCAGAGTAGTCTTTAAGGTAAAAGAAAAAAAAAGAAAAAGAAAAGAGAACGTCAGTTTGTTTACTTTATTCTCGATCTTCCCGAACTACGCAAATATCTGATTCATGCAACGTCATGATACGTAGGCAACCTACGTAGGGTTCGATCGAATCATTTTTTTATTATTAAAAGGAAAAAAAACAAAAAGAAAAGAAAAAAAAGAGAAAAAAAAAAGAGATGTGAAATTATGAGAAGTGAGAAATGAGAGGAAAGAAAAGAGCGATAATCAGAAAAAAAAAATGAAGGAAAATGAGCAAGCCAGTAAGTGCTAGAAAAGCAAAGAAAGGAGAGGATTGAAATGAAAAAATTGGGATGATGTCAACTGACCTTCGTACCCTCGAAGTCATTTTAGAACCGATAACTGTGGCTAGGTGCATTGCACATAAAGTGAGATTATCTTATGTTAAATGCCCTAATGCTGACGTGATGACTTCATCTTCATAGCACAAAGGTGGTTGGTTTGTGGTTCTTAAAGTGGTAACTCTTCTCTACAACATAAGATCGAAAGGCAATGGCAGACAGCAACAGAATCAAGTCGGTTGATACTGGTGCCCAAAAGCAATTGGTTGAACATGACAATGGGTTGGTTGAAGAGGTAAGGATATTAAGACAACACATTGTGGACATGTATCAGGCTTGGATGACTGGGAAGGCTCCACCCCCGCCACCACCTAGCTTCTTAGATGCTACCCTTACCCAAACTCCGGCCATAGTGCCAAATGATCCCCCATACTCTCTAGATCTACCCGCTTATCATAGCTTTTCCAATCACCCTAGTAGCTCCATCACTCATCCTCCAATTACCTCTCCCCAAAATTGCCCTCCTGTCATATTCACTACCCCCATGATCACAACTTCTCAACAATATTCCCTTCATAGATCCAACAATGAATACCCACTCAAAGCTCATGATGCCCAATATTACCCCTCAGAGGTTGTCCATGAGGTTCCTGACTCATACAAGCAGAGCCCTCGGGATGAGCCTCATATTGAAAATGAAAAGTTCAAAGGAAAAGAAGGGCGAGATGAGATATCCAGGAAGCTGAAAGGTATAAAACAGTCCTTAAGGAGCATGCAAGGGATGGGAAATCAGATTAATATGTTCCCCGATATTCATCTGCCCGCGGGGTTTAAAGTGCCAAATTTTAATTTGTATGAGGGGCGTGGAGATCCGGTAGCCCATCTGAGGGGTTATTATAGTGAAATGAGAAGTGTTGGCGGGAAAGACGAGTTACTGATGGCATATTTCAGTGAGATCCTGACTGGGGCAGCCTTGGAATGGCATACACGTCAAGATGTCAGTAAGTGACCTACATGGCATGACATGGCTCAAGATTTTATTTGACACTTCCAATACAATATAGGCATTACCCCAGACCGCTCCTCCCTATCTAATATGAAAAAGAAATCGGAGGAAAGTTTTAGGGAGTTTTAGTTCAGATGAAACGAACAAGTTGCTCGGGACAATCCTCCCATTGATAAAAAAGATGTTACTGAGCTCCGGCAATGACAAGATCTAGTGGGCATTCCCTCTCAACACTTTCAGCCTCAATATCGACCCCATGGATATCCTCGTGCTCCAAATATTTCTCCCTCAATGCTACTTCTCTCCACAAAATCCCCAAAGTCATACCTCACCTTCCCATTACCCTATACACAATGCACCGCCATATGCTCCACACCCACGAGACCTGCGATGGCCTGTACCATTTCCGCAAATATCTTACCCGCCTCCTCAAGCACATCAACCACCTACCTGCAAAAGGTTTCAATTGAGGCTGTAAGCACGTGATTTTTGCCCTATGAAAGAATTACTCCCAAAAATTCAAAATAAAAATAATTTTCCTTTGTGTGCAATTTTTGTTGTTTTTGTGGTATTTTGTATAATTATTTGTATTTTTATGAGTGCATGTTTATTTGTTTTAATTAATAAAAATATAAAATATATCACATTTTTATTTAGTATTTAATTAAGTTTGTTTTGCAAAAATGAAAGTCACAAAAAAATAGGAATATTTTGCATTGTTAGCATTTAATGTCAAATTATGCAATTTTGTTTTAATTGGTGTTTAATTGTGTATGATAATTGTTGTTAGGAGTTTAATTAGTATTTTTGGAGTTAATTTAGTTTGTAGCTCAATTAGAATTTTAGTTTTATCAAAAAAAAAAAAGAGGGCTACAAAACGTTAATATTTGAATTGAGTCTAATATAGCTATTTTGACTATTTTACTTTATTTCTTCGCAAAAGAAAAATTACAAAAAAATATATATGTAAATTTTAGCTTATGAATTTCTCATAAACTAGAAAAAATACAAAAAAATAGTACCTTATTTTTGTACTTTATATAATTTCGAAAATTATAAAAAAATATAGTTTTATTAATGTTTTGTAGTTATTTTAAACTTAAAAAATATAGAAATAGTACTTTATATTTTATCGTTGTATAATTCCGAAAATTACAAAAAAAGAGTTATTAACGTTTTGTAGCCATTTTAATCTTGAAAAATACAAAAAATAGTACTTTATATTTTATCTTTATATAAAAACGAAAAATGACAAAAATAGTTTTATTTATGCTTTGTAGCTATTTTAAAAATAGTTTTGTTTTAAATGTTAGTTTTATTTTGGTAGTTATTTTGCTTGCATAGGATTAATTGAATAATATCGTGTTCTATTCTCGGGTCTGGACAAAGAATAATATTTGGGTTCAAACTACCCGTTTTAGGCCTAATTTTTGGACCTAGCCCGTAATAATCCGAGCCCACCACACATGGGGGACACGCGTGGGGAACACGGACGGAACACCACACACGGGGAACCCCACCACGCATGGGGGACACAAGTCTTGGACCCCTACACACGTGAGGTCCATGCTCTTTGAACAAGATACAAAACACACGGATAGAACAAAAGAAAAAAAAGAAAACAGATTGGTTGGGGGAATTTTTGAAAAAAAGAAAAAAACGGACAAAGAAAAGAGAAGGAAAACGTGAAAGAGGGGAGGGGGTTCACGTTTTTTGGGTCTTGATTTTCTTTCCACAAGCAGAGAAAACAAAAGAAGGATGAGGGACCAAAAAACGTGAGAGATTGGTGGATTTTGAAAAAAAGAAAAAAATTGGAAAGGAACCCAGTGACTGTTCATCTTCTTCATCTTTGAAGAAGATGAAACACGACTGAAAACCCTCATGCCATAACCATCGCCACCCCTTCGAAACTCCATCCTCGCGCACCACCATACATATCCCGTCGACCACCCCCCCGTCGCCTTCATCACGTCCAAACGAACCCTCCCCTACCTTTTCCTTCACATCCAGCTGCTGCTCCCCGTCGTCCAGTTGCTGCTCCTCGCCGACCTCACTCCCCGTCGACCATGGCAGCAGCGAATCCAGCTGCTGCCGCTGCTACTCCTCACCACCAAAACCACGCTGCCCAGCTGCTCCTCACGTCGACCATGGCAGCAGCAAATCCAGCTGCTGCCGCTGCTACTCCTTGATGCCTCACGATCATCCTCGTCCCTCCATGCTAATCCACCACAGTCCAAACGACCAGCTTCTGCTTCGTCCATTTCCAACGCTCACAAAACAGTCCGTTCGACCTCCAATAGTTCAAGTCCGAGTTTCGACTTGGGTTCGTTCAAGTTTCAGATTTTTCTTTCAAAATTATTTAGTTCATTTGATTTATTTTCTGTTATGGTTTTTGATTTTAAGTGTTGTTCGTAATCTTGTTTTGTTCGTTCTATTTTTCGGATTATTGAATCTTTGTTTAAAGTGTTTATTTTTGTAAATCTTGTCTTGTTCATTAGTTCTCCTTCTTCTTCAAGACCTTTTATTTGGTCAAGGTTTTTCTTCTGTTTGTTTGAGTGTGCGTTATAAGCTACCTTCGATTTGAACAACTTCGTCGAATAGTTAGTTTATGACTGCTTTGTTTGGACGAGTACAACCCGAATCACTTCTTTGGTTTGTTTTGATTATTGAATCATTTGTGTGAATTTGATTTAAGGATTGGTTGTAGCTGTGTAGTGATTTGGTGTAGTTGTAAATCAGAGAGGTTTAAATACAGATTGTTAAGAGTGAGGGCAAGGCAATAATAATAGGGGATTTTCAGGGATATTTTTGGGTGTTTAAAAGATTTAAAATGTTTAGTGTTAGTAGTCTGCCAGTTGAATATTCAGTGAATAATTAAATTAAGGAATTATTTAATGAAAAGGGAATTAGTAGTGCAGAATACACCCTGTCTGGTATCTTTAAGGGTGGGAAATCAGAAAATAAGCATGGGATTAATGATAAAAGTATATAGATGCACATGGGAGGGAATATACAGGCTGAAAGTGAAAAACTTTGAATAAATAATGTTTAGTTCTAGACTATAAATAGGAGGAGTTGATATAGAAAAGGGGACTGGAAATTTAGAGAAGAAAAATTTTCAGAACTTAAAAGGGAGAAATAGGCTAATTTTTCAGAACTAAAAATCAGTCTTTGAGAGTTAAAAACTGAAAGTGAGGTCCTTTTCTTTACTACTGAAATCAGAACTTTGTTACTGCCTCTGTGGATTGCGTTTAGTGCTACTGATTTTCAGTCAGGCTTTCCGGGGTTTTTCAGTTTGGTTCTGACCATTGTTACACTGGTTATTGCTGGTTTTTGTTGCTGTTATTTGCTGTAGGATTCTGTTGCTGTGCTACTGCTGTACATTGTTGCTCCTGACCTTTTTTCTCTATTTGTAATTCGAATTCCAGGTACACATTCGAATCTTGTAGTGATAAAGCTTTGAAGTTGAAATGTATCAATAAAATCCAACCGCTTCAATAAAGTAGATAGTAGACAATCTGGTCTATTTAGTTCTTTCTTTGTGAACTGTTTTAATTTTTTTTTTGTATAATTGGACTGAATAGAGAAGGAATCGTATAAATGGTCATGCGCTGATATAACATGAACCTTTCAATTTTGTTAGATTAATGGGGTAAATCATGATAAGTAGCATATCTCTAGTTAGTTGTTTGTTTCCATGCATATGTTCTAGTAGTCCATAAACGAGATAGAGTACTTAGTCAAAACCCAATTAGTATTTCGTTTAGATGGTTAAAACTAATTTCCATTAGTCCTCTTAAGTGATTATACTCTCATCAGTATTGGCATTAATTCATGTTACAAATAATCTCACATAGATAGATTGTGGACTTGATAAAAATGTAAAAATAAGGTGGTTGGGTAGTGTCAACATTATAGCTCCAATAATAATAATAAAAGTAAATAAATAAATAAATAAATAGTAGTCGATAATTTTATGTATTAATAATTAAGTATACTTACACTAATGTAGAGTAGTTTCAATAAAGTATAGTTAAATTGTGAATCCATTAGGGTTAATGAATTAGTCTATAGCTTTGATCATTTAGTTAACCTCACCACAGTTAAAAATGGCTAATTGTAGTAACGTTAGTCAATCTTGTACGTTTTTTTATATACATAATTCCATTTTTAGTAATATTAGGGCGCGAAACAATTTTCCATTTTTACAAGTTCAAGTATAATTTTCGTTAGCATCTGTTGTAATCTATTAATTAAATAAGTTACGGTTTTTTTAGCATGTAATTAACCAGGATTTTTCTTTATTTAGAGACAAATAAAAATAGAAATGTAGTTACTTTCCTTTTAAATAAATAAATAAATAAATAAATGAGACGAGCTTCGTCAAATAAAAACAAAAAAAAATAATAATTAAAAAATTGCAGGACCCTCAGTAAAGGTTTAAGAAATTTTTTAGAAGTCGGGAAGGGCCGTTTAGCGAATTTCACGGCCCTCCCAAAAGATAATAATGCACTAGAATCTTTAGGCGCGGCTTTAGTAAATTACATTCCTAAATATGGGTGGGCATTTTATACGGCCCGAATCCAAATCCTAAGACGTTGAATAGAGTGTGCCTAAGATTGCGGGTTCATTTGATGCGGCGCAATCCGAAAACATAATTTAAACGGCGTTCACTCTCTCGAATAAATATGTATATGCAAAAGCAATAAAAAGTAGAATCAGCACATAGGTTATTCATGTAAAAATCAGATAATAGCTAAATGCAACAGTTGAGCGACCGTGCTAGAACCACGGAACTCGGGAATGCCTAACACCTTCTCACGGGTTAACAGAATTCCTTATCCGGATTTCTGGTTTGCAGACTGTTAAACAGAGTCATTCTTTTCCTCGATTCGGGATTAAATTGGTGACTTGGGACACCCTAAATCTCCCAAGTGGCGACTCTGAAATAAATAAACAAATCCCGTTTCGATTGTCCTTTAATTGGAAAAACTCCTTCACCCCTCGCGGGGGCGGAAAAAGGAGGTGTGACATCTCTGGCGACTCTGCTGGGGAACTGACCCAGAACCACTGGTTCAGGGTTAGAAATCGAGCTTAGAATAAATTGTTATGTTCAGCTATATCTGATTTTGTTACATGATCTATGCTTAATGTGCTAACTAATTGATTTTACCGCTTTGATATTTTGTGAACTGTATATAAACTGTGCCGAAACCCATCTTCTCTCTGAGTCTTCTGAATCATGAAGAAGGGTGTACTTCGTACGACTTCTTTTCTGTATAGTGTCAAGTCCCAATTTAGAACGAGGTTTGGATAAGTCGCAAAGCCGGTGAAGCTTCTGTATTCCCGGACTGCCGCCTCCTCCTCGGCTCGAGCTGTCCGCTCGGGTAAGCCAGGTCTAGAACAAATACCCAGGTTCTGAACCTAGAATAACTTAACTTCATGCTGGATCCCTAGTAGGAACGCTTATCTGCATCATGTACATTTTTGACTTAGGGGACTAAACACAAGGGTTGGGTCCGTCTAGGAATAGCAACCTGAAACAGAAAAGACCATCCTGATGCATCCTACTCACTACTTGTGCATTTATTTGCTTTGAACTTGCATGATGACCGGTTTTGAATATGGGGAAAAATTAAAAAAAAAAAGAGAAAGAAAGGAAAATAGCAGTGTATAGGGTTACTCTTCTGTTTTGAAAAAATAACAATGTCCAAATACTGGCAAAATTCTGCCGAAATTTTGGGAAAAATGAAAAGAAAAGAAAAAAATATTTTTTATATATAGTTTGTTTTGCTCAAAAAGTAAAAGAAAAAAATAGAAAAGAGTCCCTTATTTTTAGGTTGAAGAATAGGTTGGTCATTTTGTTGAAACTAAAAAATCTTCACTTTGTCTTGTCTTCAAAATGAAAAAATGAAAAAGAAGAAAAAGAAAATAGTTTGTCTTGCCATGAAAAATGAAAATGAAAAAAGAGTCTTGTTTGTAAAATGGTTTATTTATTTATTTATTTATTTAGTTGTTTATGAAAACGCCAAAAATGAAAATAAAAAGAGTCTTGCGTTGAACGTGGTTTTATTATTTGTTGCAATGTATATATACTTCCAAAAAGTATTTTTCTTTATTTCCCTTATAAAAAATTTTTTAGACCCCCAATTTTCAAGAAAAAAATCCAAAAATATTTTCCATTATTGATGTCTTTAGAACATCTTTTTAATTGTTTTGAATAAAAAAAATATTTTCTTTGAATTTCTTCCAAAAATCCGAAAATATTTTCATTCTTCTTTCAAAATTGAAAAGAAAAGTCAAAATTCAAAAATATTTTTTTTAGAAGCATTTCTTTCATTGAAAATAAAATTCCAAAAATATTTTCCTTCTTCTTTAGAAGTTTCTCTTTCAAAATTCAAAAAATAAAAAAACTCTTCTTTATAAGTCTTTCCTTCAAAAATAAATAAAAATAATAATAATAATAATAATAATAATAATAAAAAGAAAAAGGGTTAGTTTATTTACTTTATTCATGGTCCCGAACTACGCGGGTTTGATTCTCACCGGATGTGAGATACGTAGGCAACCCTCATCGGGTCCAACCCCTCCTTTTGCTAAAATAGCCAAAAAACAAATAAATAATAAAAAAAAAACATGTCAAAATTTTAGTTTTGTCATAAATAAGTCGGGTGATGTTGTTTTGTCAAAAATAGCCAAATGTTCCCGGAAGGGACGCCGAAAGGCTGACTTTGTATAAACAACCACCTTGGGTCATTTTTTAGGATTTTGGTCCAGTTGACCCACACAGCCTTAAAATCTTTGTCCCCGAGACGCTGAAAGGCTGTGTTTGCAACAACAGGTCTTTTATTTTAATTTTTTTTTAAAAAAAACAAAAAAAAAACAAAGAGTCAGCGGTCAGGTGAATACCGTTTGGATTTTTAGTCAAAATAAGCCGAGCCAGCTTCGGCAGTTGCTTAAACCGTTCTTGCCGAAATAGCCTTAGAGTATCTTTCAGTTGTCGAAAGGCTATTTTCGTAAAAGAACGGACAAGTTTGTAAAGTGTCATAAAATAATCCTCCCCGACCTCAAAATTCATGTGAAATTTGGAAGGGGCCACATTTGCAAAAATAACCGTTTGGTTGCATTTGTCGAACAAAGAAAGGGAGCTGGCCGTTTGTTTTTGAGTTTGTAAAACTTTTGATTAGAATATGTGAGTCGTTTGATTTTCAAGTTTGTAGGTCGTCTTTAAACCTTTGAAACCCAGTTTATTTTATTATGAAAATTGATAGTTCAAAAAAAAAAAAAAGAAGAAAATATAAAAAATACAGTGGTTCCCAAAGTACTTTAAAGGGGCAAATAAGCGAGCCGGGATGACTTCATGTGTTTGAAGCAAAGCATGTTAGAAATGGTTAACTGCCTAGGAGCATTGCATCCCCAATGTGCTATCATCAAATCTGTTAAACTTTAACGCTAACAAGTTTGTTGTTTTCCACAAATATCAGACAGTTAGTTGTTAAAGCATTCTGGCAACACACCCTTACCAAACCAGATCCAAAGGACCGGTAACAACGAGCATGACTACTTCAGAAAATAGTACCGAGGAAGAAAGGCCGTTGAGCCAGTTGTTAAAAGAAGCGATGGAGAAAATAGAAAGGATGGGACTAGAGATGAATGCAATGCAGTTAGCTCTGGCCAAAGCACAAAAGAGCCCTGAACCACTGGGACATATGCCGGAATACCCTCACTCTGGCCCTTCAACAAGCCTCCCGTATCACCGTTATCTTCAGGAGAGAAGCCCCCATGATTTCCAAGCTCCACCACCCCATCAACCTCTCCCAACACCAAATGTTCCCACTTTTATGGGAACCACATCAGCCACCCTGCAAAGATCAACCAGAGAGCCGTTGTTTCAGGATCACGATACGCAATACTATCCCCCTGAGCCCACATTCCATGCACCAGAACCCCATATCTAAAATCCGCACTTGGAGGTATCGGCAGAGATTGAAAAGCCGGTTAAGGTCCCAGAACAAGATGAGGTAATGAGGAAGTTAAAAAGCCTGGAGCAGTCCTTCAGGAACCTGCACGGATTGGGCAACCAGGTCAGCGTGGCCTACAAGGATCTATGCCCTTTCCCGGACGTCCAACTCTCGGCTGGGTTCAAGATGCCTAAGTTTGATTTATATGAAGGGCACGGTGATCCCATGGCACATTTGCGGGGCTTTTGTAGCAAGATGAGAGGGGCAGGCGGCAAAGACGAGCTACTGATAGCTTATTTCGGTCAAAGCTTGAGTGGATCGGCACTGGAATGGTATACCAGGCAGGATTCCAGCAGATGGTACTCTTGGGATGATCTGGCACAGTCTTTCGCGGGTCACTTTTAGTACAATCTCGAGATAGTCCCTGACCGTCTCACATTGTTGAGGACTGGAAAGAAGCCTGGGGAAAGCTTTCGTGAGTTTGGTTTCCGCTGGAGAGAACAAGCAGCCAAAGTTGATCCTCCCATGAGAGAGGGAGAAATGGTGGACTACTTCTTGCAAACACTGGATCCAACTTACTTTGGTCACTTGGTGACGACGGTTGGAAAATCCTTCAATGAAGTAGTAAAGATAGGGGTCATGATAGAGGAGGGTCTGAGGTCTGACAAAATCCTGAATTACTCGGCGCTCAAGGCAACGACCCAGGCTATTCAGAGCGGCACGGGAGGTGCGCTGGGAAGGAGGAAGAAAGAAGAAATTGCCACGATTGAGGCAAGCAGTTGGTCCAGGTCCGGCAAACCATACTACAACCAACCCAGACCCCACAGGCCGAACTACCCATACAGCCCACCACAACACTACTATCCACCCCAAGAACCACATTTCTTCGTGCACCAAGCCCAGACATACACTCAGCCTCCGGCTCGCCTGCAATGGCGCGCGCCGGCTCCCCAGAACACACATGCACCACCGCAAAACACCTATCCTCCACCAAGGGCATACAGAAACCTTCCAGGTGTGGGCTTTCGGGGAAATCAAGCTGCTAGAAATGACAGGCTACAGAGACATAGAGTTTTTACTGAGTTGGGAGAAACCTACACCGCCTTGTTCCACAAATTGAGGCAATTAGGTTTGGTTAGTCCTGTCGAGACTAGAGGACCAAATCCTCCACCCCAAAATTTGGACCATTCAATAAGCTGTGAGTACTACTCAGGAATGTTGGGGCATGATACAGAAAAGTGTTGGAAGTTAAGGCATGCAATACAAGATCTTATTGATGCCAATAAGATCGAAGTTCAGACGCCGGAGGTGCCCAACATCAACCAAAACCCATTTCCAGTACACCACGAAGCTCACATGATCGAGCTGGTATACGAGGGAGGAAAGCCACCCTCACAGACAGTGATAACAATCCAAGCCGCTCCGAAAGAAGAATCGACCGGTCTAAGAGCGGACATACAGTTTGTGGGGCCTGAGGCCAAAACCAACAATTGGACGGTTACTCCTCTTCCTATCCGGGGGAGTCCTGGTAGTAGGCTTTGATTTTTGCTTTTTGTTTCGGATTATTCCAGGGTGTAATCCAACTCTTATTTTGTTTTGTAAAAGTGTGAACCCTGTTATCCCGCAATTTCAATAAAATTCTTTTCTTTTGTCTCGTTTTAATTTTGTTTTGTTCTTTTTCTTTCTGAACAGTTCTCTTTTTACTGGTTCTAATGACATGGCATGCACAGCGGATCTTTGACCTAGTCTAATAAATCAATCCGACTCCGACTTAATAATACAAGAGATCAATTGTGACGATGAGTCTGAATATGACGGGGATGAAGCCTTCGAAGAAATAAACCGAGAACTGTGCCAATTTGAAGAGAAACCCAAGCCTAATCTGAATGACACTGAGGCTGTGAATCTAGGGGATGCAGATAATGTCAGAGAAACCAAAATCAGCATCCACATTGAGCAAAAGGCAAGTTCGCCCCAAATTGGCAAGGGCCTTATATCGTGACCAGAGTGTTGTCCAACGGTGCTTTGTGTCTTACAAATATCGAGGGAAGGTGTGTCGACATGGCTATCAATTCTGATGCAGTCAAAAGATATTATGCGTGATTTCTTTAATTATGGTGGATATTGGTTCGTTCGTTTGTATTTAGTACTTATTGATAATGAAATGACGGAGGCAATTCTTTCTTCTATCCAAACACTTTTAACCTTTGCTTCCCCCTTTTGAGCCTTAAGTTATTCTTTCATACCCCTCTTTTGGAATCACTAATGGGGAAAAGATATGAAAAAAGGGAAATTAAAAGAAAAATGAAAAAAAGAGATAAAAATCACACAAAAAAACAACAAAAGCATTAGGAACTACGTTTGACCTGATTCCTCAAAGAGGATACGTAGGCGCCTCACGGCTCGGTCATAGTATGCATAATATGCAAAGCTCAACATAGTGTAAATATAAAATTCCCCAAGCAAGAAAACTGGGGCAGGAATTATGTTTTTGAATATCCAAAAAGGGTTTGATTCCAAGAGTTGTAACACTTCACCCGTCAAAGTTAAGTTAAATATTTGACACACAAAACCAACATCGATGCCCAAAAAGACCTCCTGATCAATATCCGAGAAGTGCCAAGCCAGGCCAATGGAAGCCGAGAATAATACGCTGATCTCCAGCAAAGAAGAGGGTCATAAACTGGAAATGAATTGATGGCCGAAAAGAATCTCCGAAAGAGAGAGTCATATCGGCAACACTCCAATCACCCATTGAAAGATAAGATGAGAGAGTCTTAATCGGTGAAAACCTTTGCGGGCACCATAAGGCGATGAAAGATGAGAGAGATAAAATGAGAGAGTCTTATCGGTGAAAACCTTCACAGGCACCGTAAGGCGATGAGAGCTGAGAGAAAAGAGAGAGTCTTATTAGTGAAAACCCTCGAAGGGCACTGTAAGGAGACAAGACAGACTGGCAATAGGATCCGCATCTGCGAAGAGGTGGGCACCTATCTATCCCCAGCAAGTAAGGCCATCAGGCAGGTTGATAAATACAAATAGACTGGGTCGGGAATCTGTAGTGCACGACATGATCATAGGGACCAGTCATACCATCCAGATAAGTTCTTTCCTTTTCTTCTTCCCCCCCAGCATTTGTTCAGAAAGATTCTTCTCCTTTTCTATCTTTTTTATTTCTTTCCAGAAATTTGTTTTGAAAAGGATTTTTCAGAGTTTACTACCAAGGGCCAAAGTGGTACAAAAGCAAAATACGAATGGGACAGGCCAAAGATGAGGCAACAAGACAAAAGGCGTTTGTTGCAAGACCAAAGGACAAATTGGCTGAGGAAGTTAAAGGGGACGTGAAGAAAAGCGAAAAACGACGGATGAAGGACTTATGGACCAAGTTCCAAGAAGATCCCTCAGCAGAACGTCGATAGATCATGGACCGAGGTCTGAGGTGGCCAGACACCACAGAAAGGGGGAAGGGGGCAGGGAGAATTGATCCGCCGCAAGACAACCCTAACAGTCCGATCCCTAATAAGGATATCCCCAGGTGATAACATCCTATGCCCTGCAGTTCTGGGAAGGAATAAAACTTTTAAGAGAGTAGTTTTGGAATTAAAGAGGACTCCCACAGCTCGTTCTGAAACAAGAAAGCAGGGAAGGGATAAATGGAAAACCATCCCCAGTAGACATATCATCCCCAGCAAGCAATTTTATCCCCCAACCAGTTTTTGGGAGCACAGAGCAAGGAAAAGGGAAAAGAACAATCATACCCCAGCAGGAGTGACACGATCACTCACCATGTTAAAACTAACAAGATTCTCTTTGATTTCTACAGGAAAATAACGGTTGATAGTGGCGGAAAAACACGCCATAAAAAAGGTCACCAAAACCGGGGCAGAAAACTTTCTGCCATTGTTCAAAAATTTTCTCGGAGGAACGAGGAAACAAATTCATATACATTTCTGTCTTTTCATTTCTGTTCTAGGTCGCCCACCAGTATAATGCGGGAATACATTTCTGTTCTAGGTCGCCCACCAGTATAATGCAGGAATACATTTCTGTTCTAGGTCGCCCACCAGTATAATGCGGCAATACATTTCTGTCTTTTCATTTCTGTTCTAGGTCGCCCACCAGTATAATGCGGGAATACATTTCTGTTCTAGGTCGCCCACCAGTATAATGCGGGAATACATTTTTGTCTTTTCATTTCATGTTCTAGGTCGCCCACCAGTATAATGCAGGAATACATTTCTGTTCTAGGTCGCCCACCAGTATAATGTGGGAATACATTTCTGTTTTCACTTCCTGTCCTAGGTCGCCCACCAGTATAATGAGGGTATGCATTTTTCATTTTCATGTCCTAGGTCGCCCACCAGTATAATGAGGGTATGCAGTTCTGTTTTCATTTCCTGTCCTAGGTCGCCCACCAGTATAATGAGGGTATGCATTTTTTCATTTCCTGTCCTAGGTCGCACACCAGTATAATGAGGGTATACATTTCAGTCTTTACATTTCATGTTCTAGGTCACCCACCAGTATAATGAGGGCATACATTTATGTTTTTCATTTCACGTATCAGACGCCCACCTGTATAACGAGAGGAATACTTTTCAGTCTTTACATTTCATGAATCAGGCGCCACCTGTATAACGAGAGAAATACTTTTCAGTCTTTACATTTCATGTTTCAGGCGCCCACCTGTATAACGAGAGGAATACTTTTCAGTCTTTACATTTCATATATCAGGCGCCCACCTGTATAACGAGAGGAATACTTTTCAGTTTTTACATTTCATGTTTCAGGCGCCCACCTGTATAACGAGAGGAATACTTTTCAGGTTTTGAAATCAGTAACCTCTCCGGAAGGCAGAAGGTTACAACAGGAATCCCCAGCAGGAAACAATAAAAATCCCCAGCACCGGGAAGCAGAAGGTTGCAGCAAGAGGTCCCAACATAAGTCCAAATTCAGAAATCAGAAAGAAGGCAGAATGTTACAATAAGAAGTCCAGCACAAATTCAAGCGCATAAGTCAAAGGGAAAATAAGACAAATCTCAAAAGAAGCGGCCTTTGAGCCTCAATTGTTCCTAGCATAACAAATCTGATGAAGAAAAGCTGTATCCCCAGAGAAACCTCTGAAAGTTTAGTGGGGGAAGCCATATCCCAGCGGACCGAACAAGATAGTGAGGACTGTGATTCAGAAAAGCAAAAGGTCAGTGTCGGCCAGAAATTCACGGAAGAAAGGCACCGGAAGAAACACAATCCGACAAGAAAGCAAGGCAGCAAAGACAAGTTGAAAATAGATAAGATCTTGTGATCCATAGGCTAGCCTAGCTTCTGATTTTCTTGTTTTCTTTTGGATACGGTGTAATAAGGAGATCAGTAAGGCAGTGGTAACAGTATACAACAGCAGTAACAGCAGAACCACAATTCCCCGGTAGTCCCAGCTACCAAGACTTCCCGAACTACATTGACTTGATTCCTGTTTAGCCCAGTATATGTAGGAAACCTCTGAAGCAAAGGTTCGGTCAAATCTTTCAAAAAATGCTTCACGCGGAGTACTCGGATGGGCAAAAATCGCTCACTTTATCTTTGCACGAAAACCCTTCGTGTTTTCGGGCAAAGAGGGGCAGCTGTAAGCACGTGATTTTTGCCCTATGAAAGAATTACTCCCAAAAATTCAAAATAAAAATAATTTTCCTTTGTGTGCAATTTTTGTTGTTTTTGTGGTATTTTGTATAATTATTTGTATTTTTATGAGTGCATGTTTATTTGTTTTAATTAATAAAAATATAAAATATATCACATTTTCATTTAGTATTTAATTAAGTTTGTTTTGCAAAAATGAAAGTCACAAAAAAATAGGAATATTTTGCATTGTTAGCATTTAATGTCAAATTATGCAATTTTGTTTTAATTGGTGTTTAATTGTGTATGATAATTGTTGTTAGGAGTTTAATTAGTATTTTTGGAGTTAATTTAGTTTGTAGCTCAATTTAGAATTTTAGTTTTATCAAAAAAAAAAAAAAAGAGGGCTACAAAACGTTAATATTTGAATTGAGTCTAATATAGCTAGTTTGACTATTTTACTTTATTTCTTCGCAAAAGAAAAATTACAAAAAAATATATATGTAAATTTTAGCTTATGTATTTCTCATAAACTTGAAAAAATACAAAAAAAAATAGTACCTTATTTTTGTACTTTATATAATTTCGAAAATTATAAAAAAATATAGTTTTATTAATGTTTTGTAGTCATTTTAAACTTAAAAAATATAGAAATAGTACTTTATATTTTATCGTTGTATAATTCCGAAAATTACAAAAAAAGAGTTATTAACGTTTTGTAGCCATTTTAATCTTGAAAAATACAAAAAAATAGTACTTTATATTTTATCTTTATATAAAAACGAAAAATGACAAAAATAGTTTTATTTATGCTTTGTAGTTATTTTAAAAATAGTTTTGTTTTAAATGTTAGTCTTATTTTGGTAGTTATTTTGCTTGCATAGGATTAATTGAATAATATCGTGTTCTATTCTCGGGTCTGGACAAAGAATAATATTTGGGTTCAAACTACCCGTTTTTAGGCCTAATTTTCGGACATAGCCCGTAATAATCCAAGCCCACCACACATGGGGGACACGCGTGGGGAACACGGACGGAACACCACACACGGGGAACCCCACCACGCATGGGGGACACAAGTCTTGGACCCCTACACAGGTGAGGTCCATGCTCTTTGAACAAGATACAAAACACACGGATAGAACAAAAGAAAAAAAAGAAAACAGATTGGTTGGGGGAATTTTTGAAAAAAAGAAAAAAACGGACAAAGAAAAGAGAAGGAAAACGTGAAAGAGGGGAGGGGGTTCCCGTTTTTTGGGTCTTGATTTTCTTTCCACAAGCAGAGAAAACAAAAGAAGGATGAGGGGCCAAAAAACGTGAGAGATTGGTGGATTTTGAAAAAAAGAAAAAAATTGGAAAGGAACCCACTGACTGTTCATCTTCTTCATCTTTGAAGAAGATGAAACACGACTGAAAACCCTCACGCCATAACCATCGCCACCCCTTCGAAACTCCATCCTCGCGCACCACCATACACATCCCGTCGACCACCCCCCGTCACCTTCATCACGTCCAAACGAACCCTCCCCCACCTTTTCCTTCACATCCAGCTGCTGCTCCCCGTCGTCCAGCTGCTGCTCCTCACCGACCTCACTCCTCGTTGACCATGGCAGCAGCGAATCCAGCTGCTGCCGCTGCTACTCCTCACCACCAAAACCCCGCTGCCCAGCTGCTCCTCACGTCGACCATGGCAGCAGCAAATCCAGCTGCTGCCGCTGCTGCTCCTTGATGCCTCACGACCACCCTCGTCCCTCCATGCTAATCCACCATAGTCCAAATGACCAGCTTCTGCTTCATCCTTTTTCAACGCTCACAAAACAGTCCGTTCGACCTCCAATAGTTCAAGTCCGAGTTTCGACTTGGGTTCGTTCAAGTTTCATATTTTTCTTTCAAAATTATTTAGTTCATTTGATTTATTTTCTGTTATGGTTTTTGGTTTTAAGTGTTGTTCATAATCTTGTTTTGTTCGTTCTATTTTTCGGATTATTGAATCTTTGTTTAAAGTGTTTATTTTTGTAAATCTTGTCTTGTTCATTAGTTCTCCTTCTTCTTCAAGACCTTTTATTTGGTCAAGGTTTTTCTTCTGTTTGTTTGAGTGTGCGTTATAAGCTACCTTCGATTTGAACAACTTCGTCGAATAGTTAGTTTATGACTGCTTTGTTTGGACGAGTACAACCCGAATCACTTCTTTGGTTTGTTTTGATTCTTGAATCATTTGTGTGAATTTGATTTAAGGATTGGTTGTAGCTGTGTAGTGATTTGGTGTAGTTGTAAATCAGAGAGGTTTAAATACAGATTGTTAAGAGTGAGGGCAAGGCAATAATAATAGGGGATTTTCAGGGGTATTTTTGGGTGTTTAAAAGATTTAAAATGTTTAGTGTTAGTAGTCTGCCAGTTGAATATTCAGTGAATAATTAAATTAAGGAATTATTTAATGAAAAGGGAATTAGTAGTGCAGAATACACCATGTCTGGTATCTTTAAGGGTGGGAAATCAGAAAATAAGCATGGGATTAATGATAAAAGTGTATAGATGCACATGGGAGGAAATATACAGGCTGAAAGTGAAAAACTTTGAATAAATAATGTTTAGTTCTAGCCTATAAATAGGAGGAGTTGATATAGAAAAGGGGACTGGAAATTTAGAGAAGAAAAATTTTCAGAACTTAAAAGGGAGAAGTAGGCTAATTTTTCAGAACTAAAAATCAGTGTTTGAGAGTTAAAAACTGAAAGTGAGGTCCTTTTCTTTACTACTGAAATCAGAACTTTGTTACTGCCTCTGTGGATTGCGTTTAGTGCTACTGATTTTCAGTCAGGCTTTCCGGGGTTTTTCAGTTTGGTTCTGACCATTGTTACACTGGTTATTGCTGGTTTTTGTTGCTGTTATTTGCTGTGGGATTCTGTTGCTGTGCTACTGCTGTACATTGTTGCTCCTGACCTTTTTTCTCTATTTGTAATTCGAATTCCAGGTACACATTCGAATCTTGTAGTGATAAAGCTTTGAAGTTGAAATGTATCAATAAAATCCAACCGCTTCAATAAAGTAGATAGTAGACAATCTGGTCTATTTAGTTCTTTCTTTGTGAACTGTTTTAATATTTTTTTGTATAATTGGACTGAAAAGAGAAGGAATCGTATAAATGGTCATGCGCTGATATAACATGAACCTTTCAATTTTGTTAGATTAATGGGGTAAATCATGATAAGTAGCATATCTCTAATTAGTTGTTTTTTTCCATGCATATATTCAAGTAGTCCATAAACGAGATAGAGTACTTAGTCAAAACCCAATTAGTATTTCGTTTAGATGGTTAAAACTAATTTCCATTAGTCTTCTTAAGTGATTATACTCTCATCAGTATTGACATTAATTCATGTTACAAATAATCTCACATAGATAGATTGTGGTCTTGATAAAAATGTAAAAATAAGGTGGTTGGGTAGTGTCAACATTATAGCTCCAATAATAATAATAAAAGTAAATAAATAAATAAATAAAGGTCGTAGTCGATAATTTTATGTATTAATAATTAAGTATACTTACACTAATGTAGAGTAGTTTCAATAAAGTATAGTTAAATTGCGAATCCATTAGGGTTAATGAATTAGTCTATAGCTTTGATCATTTAGTTAACCTCACCACAGTTAAAAATGGCTAATTGTAGTAACGTTAGTCAATCTTGTACGTTTTTTTATATACATAATTCCATTTTTAGTAATATTAGCTTATGATAAGGCGCGAAACAATTTTCCATTTTTACAAGTTCAAGTATAATTTTCGTTAGCATCTGTTGTAATCTATTAATTAAATAAGTTACGGTTTTTTTAGCATGTAATTAACCAGGATTTTTCTTTATTTAGAGACAAATAAAAATAGAAATGTAGTTACTTTCCTTTTAAAAAATAAATAAATAAATAATTGAGACGAGCTTCGTCAAATAAAAACAAAAAAAAATAATAATAAAAAAATTGCAGGACCCTCAGTAAAGGTTTAAGAAATTTTTTAGAAGTCGGGAAGGGCCGTTTAGCGAATTTCACGGCCCTCCCAAAAGATAATAATGCGCTAGAATCTTTAGGCGCGGCTTTAGTAAATTACATTCCTAAATATGGGTGGGCATTTTATGCGGCCCGAATCCAAATCCTAAGACGTTGAATAGAGTGTGCCTAAGATTGCGGGTTCATTTGATGCGGCGCAATCCGAAAACATACTTTAAACGGCGTTCACTCTCTCGAATAAATATGTATATGCAAAAGCAATAAAAAGTAGAATCAACACATAGGTTATTCATGTAAAAATCAGATAATAGCTAAATGCAACAGTTGAGCGACCGTGCTAGAACCACGGAACTCGGGAATGCCTAACACCTTCTCCCGGGTTAACAGAATTCCTTATCCGGATTTCTGGTTCGCAGACTGTTAAACAGAGTCATTCTTTTCCTCGATTCGGGATTAAATTGGTGACTTGGGACACCCTAAATCTCCCAAGTGGCGACTCTGAAATAAATAAATAAATTCCGTTTCGATTGTCCTTTAATTGGAAAAACTCCTTCACCCCTCGCGGGGGCGCCAAAAGGAGGTGTGACAGAGGCCAAAGTACAAAATGAGAAGGTAGCAGCAAAGAAAAAAGTCTTTCACTCCTATTGGAGAATCATATGCCAGTCTGTTCCAAAGGCTGAGGCAATTGGACATGTTGAAGCCGATTCAGATAAAAATGCCAAACCCTCTTCCAAAGAATTTTTATTTTTTTCAAAGGTGCGCATATTGCTCTAATGCCCTGGGGCATGACATAGAAAAGTATTGGCATCTGAAAGGAGCAGTCCAGAAGCTTATTGATGCAGGTGACATTACCATGCAAAATCCAAATACAGCAGATACTAGCCAAAGTTCATTGCCTGTTCATAATGGGACGCATATGGTGGACATGATTTGTGTGTAAAAGGAATATGATAACTCTTATGAGATCCTCGGAAAGCCGATTCCAGCCATTATCATTAACAGCCGTCAGAAGCAGCAACCCAGTAAACTGGGGTAGAATTTTGAGGAGGACCCTCAAAATTCCGGAGCAAGAGAAGTTGTAATGTCTTGAACCACGTCGTAGTCGTAGGTTCATCTAAGGAAAACTATTCTCGATTATGTATTTATGTTATATTTTTTACTAAATCATGCATGTTTGTTACCAAATTTTCTTTGTTTAGCAATGCTACCCCAATGATATGCATAGTATCACCGGAATAGAGCCGAGCAGGTCAAGCAGAGCCAGTGGGGATACAGACTAATTCCCCCCCCCCCCACACACACACATTTACAAACTCACGATTTTTGTTTGGATGTAGACACTTGAGTTGCAAAATCATCAAATATACTATATGCTCACTGACAAAGTTCAGGTATACAACTCTCAGAACCGTTGCACTTACTCACAGCTGGAATCCGCACAACAGTGTCCCCAGCAGGCACAATATCCCTAGTAATCACGATACCACAATCCGCTATTAGCTAAGAAAACTCTATTGCCATTTGTCATTTCTCTGCATTGCATAAGGCTACCATTCTGCCTTCTGAGGTTAAGCTCTACCTCCATTTGCATTCTCTGCATTGCATAAGGCTACCATTGTGCCTTCCGAGGTTAAGCTCTACCTCCATCTGCATTCTCTGCATTGCGTAAGGCTACCATTCTGCCTTCCGAGACTAAGCTCTGTCTCCATCTACATTCTCTGCATTGCATAAGGCTACTATTCTGCCTTCCGAGATTAAGCTCTACCTCCATCTGCATTCTCTACATTGCATAAGGCTACCATTCTGCCTTCCGAGACTAAGCTCTATCTCCATCTACATTCTCTGCATTGCATAAGGCTATCATTCTGCCTTCCGAGACTAAGCTCTGTCTCCATCTGCATTCTCTGCATCGCATAAGGCTACCATTCTGCCTTCCGAGGTTAAGCTCTACCTCTATCTGCATGCTGAAATATCGCCACTTCATTTACACCTTGCATGGCTAAAATATTGCCACTTCATTTACACCTTGCATCGGCTGAAAGATTGCCACTGAATTTACACCTTGCATCGGCTGTAAGATCGCCACTTCATTTACATCTTGCATTGGCTGAAAGATCGCCACTTATTGCATTTTATTGGCTGAAAGATCGCCACCTATTGCATCTCATAGGCTGAAAGATCGCCAAATTGTCCAAAGGCGTCATTGTTCAGAGGCACCATTTTCATAGCCCGAGAACGCCATTTCATGGCCTGAGGACCCCTTTTATCTTTTGCATATTATTATTCAAAGGCATCATGGTTTGTAGGCATCATTCTCATAGCCCGAGAACATCATTTCATGGCCTGCGAATCCTTATCATACGCTTCATGGCCCAGGACGTAGTGGTATGAGGACGTCATCCTAACCGTCCGAAGACAACATTCATGGTCCGACGGGAAATTGCATCATGTTTAAATTTTTGCACAGTATACACTTGTATTTCATATTTGCAGGTAAACTGGCTAGCAACGGTCATCTCAGCAGGAGCAATACCGCTCCAGTTCCCGAAGCTCCGCTAGACTTTAACCATCCATCCCAACCCGAATATCTCGTCCGTTCTTGAAAATATCTCAATCGACATATTCCGTCGACGGATCCTAAATTACATATGGCCCAATTCCTATAAGACCCGGGATATGTAGGCAGCTCAAGAACCAGAGCACGGTCAGATTCTTCAAACCATTTTGTTCAGTCAAATTGGCCATCATATCTTTACCAAACAACTCTTTCATCCTTCCCGGGTAAAGAGGGGCAGGTGTTGATACCCAATTTTTTCCTGTATATTTTATATATGCAAAATACTTTCAAAATATCATATGTATGCATATATAGGTATATCCAAACGTTTCAGTATTTTCTAATTTTTAAAGATTTTTAAATCAATTTATTGCCCTATTTTAGCAATACAAAAACTAATAATTATTCTCAAAATCATCATTTTGGTGAATAACTTATTTTATTCTTACATTTATACCAAAATATAGCTAAGGTAATGTTTTGCACATTTTTGTAAATTTATTTAGTATTTTAAAAGTTAAATTGCATTTAATTGCAATTTTAGCCTATTTTAAGATTTAATTGCGCGTATAATTATAAAATTGGTTCCAGCATTTTTAATATAATATCTATATATTATTAATTAATTAATTTAGTACTTTTAATTTATTTTCAGAAATCATGTTACTATTTTTTATAAAATAAAAAGGGAAAACTGGCTATTTAAAATATAGCCCCATTTTGTTTCAATCATAGCCCAAATTGATCCCCCAAATAACCCAATTTCAAATCCCAAATTACCCAGCCCAATTTCAATTTAAACCGACCCCTGACCCACTTATCCGATCCGCCCGACCCTCTTTTTTAATCCAGGTCGTTGATCATTTTGATCAACGACCACGATCATTCCTTACCTTTTTAATTCCCCAATGGCTACCCTAATCCCCTCATTCTCTTCTATCAGCCGCCTCCGAAATCCCTCTCCTCTCAAACTCTCTCGAACCCTCTCGAAACCCTAGCCTCTCTCACTGTCTTCTACCTTAAGCTCACCGGAATCCATGGCATCTCAAGCCATGGATTGCCTAAACTCATCTCCCTCTGCTCTCAAACACTTGGTATTCGAAGGTCCTAGGTCTGACCTCGAAGGTGTCCGTTCAGATCTCTACAGATCCAAGGTTCTATGGCCCTTGCCGGTTTTGCTGCAGCATACAATGATGTTTTGAGCATGGTTCTAACCTCTCTGACTCAGATCGAACCTTTTCAAAGACTTTCTCGTTTTAGGTTTCCCCTAAAACCCTAAGCTATTCGAGGTTTTCTCTCATTTTTTCTTTTATATGTTCTATATCTGTGCTCTACTTGAGTTTTTAAACGTTTTCCCCAATTTTTCTTTCAAAAAATTACTTCATTCCGATTTAGGGTTTCTGAAAAAGCTTAAAATGTTTCTGACTCTTCGTTTCCTTTCTTTGTGTGTATTTGTCACGCATGTGCTTCTACTACTTTCTTATGCTATGCATGTTCTTCTGTGCTTTGTTTTTCTACTGTGTTTTATACCATGCCGCATGTTTATCTTGCTGTATTTTCCTATATGATCTTTTGCTATGCTTTTCTGGTATTTTGTGTTCTTCTACTGTATGTATTTCCTACTGAGTTCTTAAGTTTTGTTTGCCTTCTACTGAACTCTATTTAAGTCCCTTCTAAAAGGTTTTCTTAAACACGTTTCTTTACTGTCGTGACTATTCTCTCATTATGCTCCTACACTCTGTCTGCTTTGAATGTTATTTGTATTTGCTTGTCTTCTCATGAAATTTTTAAAAGAAATCTCTGAGCATGTTTACTCCTCATCTCTATATTTGACTCGAGTCGAAAAACCTAGAATTTGGGGGTTTCCTCCGAGTTTGGTCGTATGATCAAACTAGGGTTCTATTCGAGGACCCTTGACTCTTTCAGACTTATTTCTGGGTCTATGAACTAAGTGTGAACTTCTTTTGTTTGCACACAATTCTGATTCTCCTACACTAGTCTCTTCTATTGAATAGCATGACAAATTTCTTCATGTTTAACGTGTCTGTGTGCTTTTATATATGAGGAATCTTTCTTCAAAATGGTTTTCCAACTTGTGATTGATTCAAAATTCCTTTTAATAAGTTTAATTGATGGGTACTGATTTTCCTTAAGTCGAAATCCTTCCCATTTTTTCTGACCTGGTTCATTCATACAAAATCCTCAATTTCTGATTTACTAGCTGTTAACTGATTTCCTTTCCTTATTTGCTCAAACCGTGTACTATCAAGACTTTGTCCTTAAATAAAACTCTATGTATTTACCCCTCTTGTACTGCTTTGGAAAAGTGTTTGATTGACCCCTTTCCTTAATTATTTTGCCCGTTTGAAATCGGAATCCCTTAATTAAAGGGAGACCTTGTGTAATTGATTTCCAAACTATTTTCTTACCTATTTCTACTTGCTTTCTGCACTATAAAAGGGCACGACCCTTCTGCACTTTAGGACACCTTCAATTCAATACTTCTACAATTCAGACTTCACAATTCTCTTCTAAACTCATAGCATTCTGATTGCTTGTTTGCACTTTGGCTTTACAAGACTACTGCTTTCTCTTTGTTTGTTTTCTCTGAAACTGGTATGTCCTAATTTTAGTTTCACCATCACCCCAATGTGTTTACTTAAAGTTTTTATATCCATGGCTACCTTACTGCTTATGTAGAGTTCAATATTTAACTTAATATGCCTATGATCTACTGCTTATTTCTACTGTGAATCTTTGCTCCCTACCCCATTACCCTATGTGTTTGTAAGTGAGGACTTAGGGCATAGAAACATGAGTTGTTGTCCATGACTTGAGTTCTGAACCAGTGGGGTCCTAACCTCTAACAAGCTGGAGGGTGTGCCAGCATATCCCATTGCTGAGTATGCCCATTAGCTTGCTTCTCTTGTGTTCTTGGAAATTCCCTACTCCTCTATACCCTTATATGCACTGATTTTTAAGTTGTTCCTTTTTTCCCCCTTTCCCATTTCAGAATTTCACTTCTGCACTTGCACTCTCTCCTAGCTTCTAGGTTCTGCCCCCCTCTTGTGAGCCCTGCCTTGGGACTTTGAGTTCCCTCTGAACTTGGACACTTGAGGGCTGGCCCTTCCACACTGCACTATATTCTTAATCTGGTAACATTTGGGTTTGAGCACTGCCCGGAGTCCATATGACGCTCTTAGGGAACTCTGACACATCCAAAGATAAGAGAAAGGCTTTGGATCATGATCTTTAGATTTGGTTCATCTCATATTTCAGACATGGAGTCTGAATTAGGCTCCCCTTGGTTGTACTTTTAATTTTACTTTTCTTATTTCATTCCGGGCTGTAATAACTTGGAATAACTATTGGGGATGGCTAGTGAAAAGGGAGGGAATCATGCCTGCAAAGGGTAGATATCATGTTCATAGGGAATCATTATACTTCTGCATTTCATATAGATATCATGTTCATAGGGAATTATTATACTTCTGCACTTCTGCATTTCATATAGATACCATGTTCATAGGAAATTATTATATTTCTGTACTTCTGCATTTCATATAGATACTATGTCTATAGGTTTCTTCCCTTCTGCATTATATAGAGACCATGTCTATAGGTTTCTGCACTTCTGTATTATATAGAGACCACGTCCATAAGTCATTTATGAAATTCTGCATATCATATAGATAATATGCCTATAGGACTTCTTGTAATTTGCATGTGCATCTGTCATTAGGCAAACCTGTTTATAGGAGTTAAATAACTAACTGCATATAGATGACTTGCCTATAGTATTTCTGCATGTCAATAACAATGTTTTTAAAGTCAGCAACGCCTAGAAAGCATGCCTATAGGAATTAACAACCTAGTATGAAACGTTTTCGTTCACCTATAGGTCTAAAATCGACAATATCATTGTCTAACATCTACAAAATCTTCTATCAAAACTCGTCTTCCTTGAATAACTGATGACCTCTTCTAAAATTAGTACACTTCATCTTTTCTGAAACCAGTAGAAATCATGCCTTTAGGTTTCGTCTAACACTTATGCAAGCCTTAGGATAAAAGTTATGACTGCACCAGTTTTTTTTGTTAATTACAACCAGCGGGCAGGTCTAATTCGGACTTCTTATTTGAAAATATGTGATAAATCAGCCTGCTTTAGCCTTTTGAGTTTTAATCAGACCCTAATCAGTACGTGTAAGACATGCTAAACTATATGTTTTCTTTGATTTGAGGAGGTTTATTTGAGCCATATCTGTTTATGTGTTTTCCCAATACTTGTTGTACATGTTTTGGTTGTCGCCTTAGAATTTTGTCCTTTTAAAACTGCAAAACCTCATACCCCCTTCCCCTTTTAGGATTAGTAGTCCCAAGTACCTCTGGGACTGATAGGATTGTGGCGGGTAATATCATACAATAAGTAAACGAGACTATTCCGCGCTTTAACACCCTAACGAGGTGGGAAAAGGTAGATATGGATGTGATGACCACGCGATAATGTCACGTGTAACCCCTCGTCCAGGAGCGATTACTGAACATTGTGTGGGGTGATCCATATTATTTATAAACTTAGGACCCCCTCCTTCCCTTTACTTGTTTATTTCATTGTTTACCTTTAAAAATTTTAAACCGTTTTTCTCAAATTTCAACTTGCCTTTCACTTCTTTTAATTTTATCTATTTGCAACCATTATGTGAAAACCCCCTCATATTTGAAACTCTTATTTGCTTACTTAAAGTCACAATTATAGTATGGTCGGGAACCACACTAGTGGATCCTGAGGGGTGCCTAACACCTTCCCTTCGGGATAATTTCAAGCCCTTACCCGATCTCTGGTTTTCCTAAATCAAACTCTTCTTAGTGTCCTAATGCACTTTAATCATTAGGTGGCGACTCTTCTCTTTTAATACCCGTTAAAAGAGTTGTCAATGTCATAAACCCTATTTTGCGAGAAAAAAAATGGGGCGCAACAGCCACAACAATCAGGAAGGCCGCTCCCTCTATACAACTCGCTTGAACTCAGACTGGAACGTCGAGCCCGCGAAGCGCAAACGTTTTATTCGGATGACAACGGGCACACCGCGCAGAGGCAATTTCGACCCCATTCCGCCAAAGGGATGAAACTCCCCGACAATGGTGGGACTAAGGCATTCGACAAAAAGCTACACGCGACGAGAGGAAATCCCTCACTATATGACCCACTGCCGGCATCAACGCCTCCTCCCTCGAAGGGATCAAAGGGTAAGCAGAACCACTTCTTCGGCTAAGCTTGGTTGAACGCGGCGGAAGGCTACATTAAGGCTCGTGCCCCAAAATGGCAGGAACATACCAGACCTCGAAAAAGTCGCCTACACACCCCACAGCAGGGAAGGACTACTCCGCTCATTTGATTGTTTCTTTCCTTTCACTAACCTACATGCAGGCAGTCAGCCAAGGCGTTCAGAAATTCTAAACTCCACTCAGAGATCTGAGGCCTCCGCGGGACCCACCAAGCTCTCTTTCCTCGATCGGGTTTCCAACCTAAGGGTCCCGCCAGTAAGATTATTAGCGGAGCAATGTACCCCCAAGAAAGGGATCCGACAAGATCGCAGTCCTTTTTTCTATAGTCGGACGACGTGCGATGACCTCTTCTTAAGGGCACCATCCCCTCGGAAGGGCCAATAAATGGCAGGCTAAGTTCCAAAACAGAATCATGTAAACGGATCAGATAATTAGAAGAGCCGCACCCGTGTGGGCCGAGCTCACAACAACGGGACAATATGTATTTATAGCATATATTTACGCCAAGCAATAAAGAATACCTTTTCGGCATTTTGTATTTCAAGAAAGGTGATTTCGACATACTCGCGGCAAATGTTTCTCCATCAAATGAGTCTCGATATACTCGGAGACTTAGCGTTAGAGATTCGACAACTTGCATGACCCCAGGGTCAGAACTCCGGGCTCATCAAGCCCCTGGAAGGCAACTCCGAGATCACGAGAAGTTGTCTTCAAGCTTAAACAAACTCGATGACTCAGAGACTGCTGTTAATCGCCATACAACTGGAAAACCCGAAACTGTAAGACCCCTAGCGGGCAGCCTCAGTGTAACCAGATCTATTCTACAAACTGTAAGACCTTAATAGGCATGATAAATTGTAAGACCTTAATAGGCATGACAAACTGTAAGACCTCAATAGGCATGAAAATCCAGAAGTTTAGACTATACAGCGCATTTGTAAGAATCCCTAAAGGGCATACACTCGATGTAGACGCCTAAACTATCACTAGGGATCAAAAATAGCTACGGCCAAACTCATATGACTACGGTTAAAATGGTTGATACAACCAAAATAACACGACTCAGGGACGCCCGACTGTTGCTAAAAAATTGCAGGCCACTACTCCGAATATATTTTGGAAAGAACCGGTTAAAACAGGCTTCCCTCATTAGGCAAAAACGAGCTCCGACCATGTCGGCTCCAAATCGCAAGAGCGTCGATCTACTCGACCTACGAGCTATGAACCTTATGAGGTGCTCGAAACATCGCCGACAATGACCTGAAATCGAGGTTTCTCTGGAACCGACGATGGGTCAGGAAAAAATAATATAAAAAGACCTTAACGAGTGGAAACAAAACCAACAAAAAGCCTACGTGCAAAAACAGCGTAAGAGCCATTGTCGCCAGCTAAGCAAGCCTACGGGCTTTATATTGAAAGGTCTCTGCGACCAAACAGCATAAGAGCCATTGTCGCCAGCTAAAAAATCTTAACAACTTGAGGATTAAAATGAGCTCGAATTGTAACCCGATTCGGTGACCGAATCCAAAATATTTAACTATGTAAAGCCTTCGGGCCACATACTGAAAGGTCTCAATGACCAAACGGCATAAGTTCCGCTATCGCTGGCCAGAGAATCATGGAAATTTATGGGTCGATCACAGCTCCAATCACAACGCGACTCGGATTCTGGCCCCAAAAACTACAATATGCCCAAGGGCACGACATAAATGCCATTGTCGATTGCCAGAGAATCATGGAAATTTATGGGTCGATTATAGCACAAATCGCAACGCGACTCGGAGACTGGACACAAAAGCTAAAATATGCCTAAGGGCGCGGCATGAGTGTCACTATCACCAGCCGAGTAAACCTCTGGACCAAGGGCCCATAAGGTCACTTCGACCCAAAGCACAAAAGCCATCATCATCCGCCCACACAGGAAAAAGCCTGAGGGTCAATTGAAGCACGAGTCACAATGTGACTCGGAGAGTAAGCCTAAACGGCTAGGCCCGGCATAGCGGCCCCAGCACCTGCTCGCATCAAGGAGCGCATTTAAGAGCCCCCGGGTCTGTCCGATCCATTCTGGACCTTTGAGGACCTTACCAAACACAAAAACCAGCCCGGCCGGTCGAAAGCAACAATAAAAAAAGAGGTAAAGAAGAAATAAAGCTTCAAATTCTTTCTTATATATTACACGCATAGAAAGGGCGCATCCTCCATCTACAGGCATGTCCTACATATATCAGAGACAAAGTAACAGAACGAGAAAATCTACAATCTACGTTAAAGGGCTACAGCTTGTCAAATTTGCCCTCCGCAACATCAACAAGAAGTGACCGAGCGGCACGCTCGTTCGCCCTTGCTCGAGCTAATTCCTCCGAGAGAACGAAGCCCCTTGCACCGACCTCCTCGAGTACCTTTCTCCGGGATCTACAGTGAATATATTCCTCGATCCGCTTCTCTCGGTCGAGGGCTCGCTTCAGTTCCACTTGGGCATCAGTAGCATCTTTCATACGAATTGTCATCTCACGATCATCCTTGGTTTGGCTTAATGCCGCTTCTGCCCGGGCATCGATTATCTCAGCTTTGACCTTCGAGAGATCAGATTTATGTTTCCCAATCATATCCTCTTGAACTTTGGCGTTGTCATGAGTCAAGCTGATTTGGGCATCGAAGGCAGGGACCTTAGCCGAGATGCCCATCTCCTCTAAAGCTCGAGCCTGCACCTGAGCCTTTAGCTCCTCGCAAGCAACTCTGATGCGATTGACATCACCCTTGAGGTACTCCAAGGCCTCCACCTTTTTCTGCAACTGATATGACAAAAGGGAATTAGCCTTAAGGTTAGAAATGAGCGAAGCACGCACTACAGGAAGTTACCTGCTCCACCAAATAGCTCTCATAGTTTGAGCTCCGGTAAGCCTCATATCGCCAATGCTACAGCTCAACTTCCTTCTCCTTGCTAAGGAGCCTAAGAGATTCGCCCTCCCCTAGAATTTTCTGAAGCTTGGCCCCTTGACGAAATAGCTCAGACCTAAGCCCATCACAGGCCTGCACGAGGAAGATTCAATAGAGGAAGGAGGACACGGGATACAGGGAAACTATACATAAAACTCACTACAAAGTGAAGCTAACGAACTTCCTAGAAGTTGGAACACACTCATGTTGATCCTGCCCTTGAGGCCCTAGAAGAACTGACCCCGGGCACAACATATTCACTCAAAGGAACCGTCGGCCAGGAATCAGGCACTTCGGGAGCAACAGACTCGGGCGATACCCCTTCCTCAGAAATGTGAGCCCGACCAGCCCCACTTAAGGCTCTGTCACACCGCGGGTGTCGATCTCTCTACCACCATTGCCCCTTGACCCGAAAGCCAATGACTTCTTCCCCTCTTCGGAAGAACATTGCCTCGTCCCAGGGAACCGCTCAATATCTGTAAACGACACAAATGGAAGGGGAAAGGGTTACCTCGGGTATACAAAGGCAAGGCAAAGGCAGCATACGCGCATACCTTGGTATTACACTCCACATCCGGTACGGAGTACAACTCGCCATCTGTGCTCGTCGCAGGATGAATGGGTTACCAGCCTCCAGACCCGGCCGGGCAGGTCATAGACCTCACCCGGCATCCACGAAGTTGCTGCAACAAGGGAAACAACATTATTACTCAGCTATTTTTCGCTACATGCAGAATCTGAAAAAGCGCCAAACGCCTCACTCACATGCATAATTCCACCCTTTGGTAAATGGCAAAAACTCTGCAGGGATAATATCGGTCATCCAACCCAGATAAACCAACTAGCCCACTCTCGATCCCCGCTGTCCTCGTCATCAACAACGAAGGCCATGGACGAACGACACCTCAGAATTAGCAGGCCTCGATGATGAAAGGGCCGATATAGCCCGACAAGGTGGTCAAGCATGAATTCAAGCCGGGCCTTCTCCGTGAGGAATCTCATCGTTAGCACCGTTCGCCAAAATGACAGATGAATATGTGCTAGGGTAACCCGATACTCCGAGCAAAAATCAAGCACAACACTATCAGGGGGGCCAAATGCGAAGGGTTATAGGTACACGCTTAAGAACCCATCAGTGGAGTCTGCAATGCCCTCATCTAGGGAAAGCACCTGCTGTGTTACCCCCTCGCTCCAGCCGCAGTACCTCCTCACCATCACTAGGTGTTGCTCTCTTATCAAAGACTTTGTCTCCAGAGCGAAATCCTTCGGTTCCTAAGAACCAAGAGCAGCGCCCCCCGTCGCCTGCTGGAACGGCCTCGAAGCGGTTCCCATGGCTATACTGAAACTAATAGGTGAAGGTTAGGGCACGCACCAACACTTTTTGTGCCTATAGAGATGAAGTACCTCGTGCCAAAGCAGAAAGGTAGCTATCTAAAAGTGGTGAAGTCTTTCCAAGGAACTGAAGCCATCCCATATATATGCGAGAAGCAGCGATGATTCACCTGCCCGAGGCAAGCCCCTGGAAGCCAACAGCCTCGATATAGATCGACGGGTCGATACTTGATCCAGAAAACATCCTCCAACGAGGAGCCAAGACTCAAGTTGCCGTTCGTATTATCTCCATGCTCTGGGCAGCACTCTACGTCAAGAACCCCCCCCCAAAAGAAGTCGGACCTCGATGAGCTTTGAACGCCGACACTCGATGCAAGGCAAGCACCTAGTCTCGTAATCCCCTCTTCCTGAAAAGAGGAATAAACACAGGAAGCTCCGATCGTGAAAGCTCCATGAATGTCCAAGGAAGCACCCAAATACGAGCAAACTCCCCTGTGGAAGTCAATTCTATTCATTCTAAAAAGGTTATCTACGTCAAGATCAATAGGGACCCCCCGGGTACTCGAAGATAACCTTCATCCAAGGTAACATTCCCGAAAGCCCCGAAATTCAACGCATGATCTCCAAACAACTCGGAGGGCCTCGGTAGCCCGAATATATCAGAATCAATTCAAGATTAGTTCGAAGTACGACGACCGGTCGGAAGAAAGCCATGTCGATTAGCATAAGATCAGAACGAGCGCTCGCGCTCAAGTTAGATATCAGCGGTCAATGAATAAAGAAGGCATTCAAAGAGCCTTGAAGGGCATAAGAGCATACAGAAACAAAGCAAAGTAAGGGAAGCAGAAATCAGCAAAGTATATTCTTATTCATAAAAGTTTGTGTACAAGCAGCCCTCGAGGGGTCGTTACATACAACTTGCAAAAGCCTACAGGAGTCTACGCCTAAAGCGGAGGAACGAAAGAATATACATGCAATAAAACTCGGAGCCTGTTCTGCCCTCGAGAGTTCATCTCCGGTATCAGCATCCTCGAGCGCCGCACCCTCGAGCACGTATCCTCAAGGGTGACTCATTCGATCTCTACCTCCCATAGGTTCCCATCTCAATCCCCCGAGGGATCCCTATTGGAGAAGATGAAAAAGAGGAAAAGGAGGGGACGCAGAGGAGGAAAAGAAAAGAGACATGGCCCCCCGAAGCCAAAGGTTGAAGATTCGGCGGGCCCCAGCCTTAGCGATCGGTAGTGCCACTTTATCCCTTGGGAAAGAAAAAGCCCTAGGGATGTAGTGCCACACTAGGCTTGGGTAGGAGAGTGAGCAGCGGTGCATAATCTGAATAGCTATCTACATAAGGGATAAACTCACTCCCCGTCTATCATCATCTCGGCCCAGCAGCAGCAGCAGTAGCAAGAACCAGCATATCGACGACTGCAACAACAGCGGAACGGCACGTTTATGTTCGACGAGGGAAGCCCCGGCAGAAGACCACAACACAATCTAAGGAAACTCCTCCAAATGACCTTAAGGTCAAGAGCCCCTAGCATGATGTTCAGGGGTGAAAGAAGATGATAAGAAGGGAAAGGTAAGCAAGCCAACGAAAGCACTAGGATAGGAAAAGCAAAGCCAAGACACCCCATTTATAGGAGATTACGACATGGTCATCTAGGGTTTGGAAGGCTGACCGACGGACGCAGTTAATGCATCCATGGAAAATCAAGCCGACGGCGGTACCTTCACCTTGAAAAACGAGAATCAGGAGTGCAATGAATGAAGTTGAAAAGCACGCGCCTGTGGATGTCCAATAACCGCAAAGCTCAGGGCAGGAGTCGCATCATCGGTACGTCGTCAAAATAAGCTCAAGGAATCAAGTGTCATAATCATTTCCCATCCCTTCATTATAGGAAACACGGAGAATATCTGTATGCGGCAAAATCAGAAGACTTGATTTCTCGCTGTCGGGATATTAGCATGCCTCGGGACCCTGAGGGCAGGAGGCCATGACCAAGTTCCCGACCTCGGGGCTCGTTAGAGCCTGACTCGAAGGTATTGAAGACCGAAGCCAGGACGGAGGGGGAAGCCCCCAAGGCACATGTCTTCGTCTGACAGACCCGGCCTATCCAGAGCCTATGTTGAGGCATCACGTCAAACCATCTCATCTCCGTACTTTGTGTTTAATCTCTATATATTTGTACCGTACCGTGTTCCCTCGCCTATATAAGGGGAACCCATACCACTTTGTAAAAGGGTGGATGTTGCTCTATTTCTCCACAAGTGCAATAATATCTCTCTCTCTTTTCTTTTAAGTGGTTCATTCTCACCAGCCCGAGATCGCTTTGGCATTTATCATTCTCTTATTGGTTCTTTATTATATAGCTTAATATTGGATGAAAGAGCCCTATCTAATTATACCTTTAACTGTTATCCCATCCCCGACTGTCCCTGGTAGTTCGAGATCGATACCAACGCCGACTCCGAGGTCTCGTCGACCATCTCTGCACCCGGGGAACAGGCCCCTTTGGTTTGATTACTGCCCAGTCTTAGCTCGCATTTTATCATTACATTTTACATTCTTAGCATTAACTGCTTTAACAACTAACTCAAGAATAGATCACGTATTTTTAGAATCATATTTACATATTTAATTGTTGTTACCATTTTCACGGTAAACAATTGTCATGGCAAGTGAAGGAGCAATAGACCTCAAGGCCAAGCCTAGTGGGTTAAGTCAGGAAAGAACAGCATGCGCACTAAGTGGGTAGCAATTGACGTGCTTTGGGATTCATGTGAAACACAAAGGTTCAGTATATGTCAATGCATGAGCACAATGCAATAGATGAATGGTATTGGGTTTGAACGGATCAGAGTTATTTTCCGTGATAAGGGTGATAGAGGAAGTGGTCAGTCAATAAAAAGGCAAGGTCTTTCGAGTTGAAATCGAAGTTATCATGGGAAGTGAAGGAGCAATCGCCCTCAAAGTCAAGGTCACAAACCAACCACCATGTTTAAACTCACAAATTTTCTTTATTTGAAATAGGGGTGAACACTATGTCCAAATCAAAGCTTGGAAGCTTGAATTTTTCAAATGTCATGCCCAAATTATGTCAGCACAAAGGCGGTTTGAGAAGGGAAAGAAATTTGTTCGATCTGCAGGAACCCTCCATGAGGAAAAACATGATTTAGGGGCAAGAAATTTTGTTCGTTCTGCAGAGATCCTCCAAGAAGAGAGCGCGGCTCAGGTAAGTTCATTCTTGGCTTCTCAGGACCCTCCTGGATAATGGGACTTAATTTAAAATTTTCAGGGTCTTCCTAGATAATCGGATTTAAAAAAAAGATGGGTGGGGGGGGGGGTTCAAGACCCTCCTAGATAATTGGACCTAGTTAAATTTCAAGACCTTTATAGATAATAAAATTTAGTGTAAGTTCTACTTTGGGGAAGTATAATCTAGCATTTAAAGTTTTTCACTTTTAAGATGAGACTTGGTTTGAAATTTTCAGGATAAAGGAATCTAGTTTAGAATTTATTGTGATGACAAGAATCGGTTAACACTCACAGATGTTCCCAATATCAAATTAGGGCAGAAAAATTTCTTTTGTTTTGTCTGTTTTGTTGAAATCAGACACCCACCTGGAGAACAAGGGAAGACAACACGAGTTTCGAGAATAGAAAGCAGTCCAGGATCAAGCAGTCAGGCACCTACCTAGAGAACAAAGGGAAGCAGTTCAAGTTTCAAGGGAAAACAGTTCAAGTGCTGGAAATCAGGCGCCCACCTGGTGAACAAAGGGAAGCAGTTCAAGTTTCGAGGAAAAACAGTTCAAGTGTTGGAAATCAGGCGCCCACCTAGAGAACAAAGGGAAAACAACTCAAGTTTTGGAGGAAAGGATGACAATTCAAGTATTGGAAATCAGGCGCCCACCTGGAGAACAAAGGGAAAACAATTTAAGTTTCAGAGGAAAGAAAGACAATTCAAATGTTGGTAATCAGGCACCCACCTGGAGAACAAAGGGAAGCAGTTCAAGTTTCAAGAGAAAATAGTTCAAGTTCAGCAATCACGAGCCCACCTGGAGAACAAAGGGAAAACGAGTCAAGGGAAAAGCAATACGAGTGTTGGAATTCAGGAGTCCACCTGGAGAACAAAGGGAAAGAAGCAATGTTCAAAGGAAGACGGTTCAAGTTCAGCAATCAGGAGCCCACCTGGAGAACAAAGAGAAAACAAGTCAAGGGAAAAGCAGTACGAGTGTTGGAAATCAGGAGCCCACCTGGAGACCAAAGGGAAAGCAGCAATGGTTCAAAGGAAGACAGTTCAAGTTCAACAATCAGGAGCCCACCTTGAGAACAAAGGTAAAACGAGTCAAGTTTCGAGGTAAAAGCAGTACAAGGGTTGGTAATCAGGTGCCCGCCTATAGAAGAAAGGGAAAGCAACAATGTTTAAAGGAAAGCAGTTCAAGTTTCGAGAAAAAATAGTGCAAGTATTGGCAATCAGGCGCCCACCTGGAGAACAAGGAGAAGGCAGTCCAAGTTTCGAAGGAAGACAATTCGAGTATTGGCAATCAGGTGCCACCTGGAGAATAAGGGAATTCACTTCAAAATGCAACTCAAGTCAGCAACAAAAGAAGCTCGCGGTAAGAATGCGAGTCAACAGTCCGAAGTGATCAACAGAAGTTAGTCACAATCCAGAATAAAAAAAAGAAGAGAAAGGCAATAAGTGAATCCAAATACAGAAGTTGATGAAAGATGTGAGTTGTTCAAGACATGACTGAAGTCACAAGCATGGTATGTCCGATTTTGATCCGAAAAGCTGAAGAAAAATGAACTAGCACCTGCAACTAGCAAGCGTCAAAGCGCCAAAGTCTGCGTGAAGAACCATTCAAGACTCAAGATCAAGCTTCAGGAGACTTATAAATAGGAATCTTGTAACTCGTAGTTGACAGGCTTAGCTTGTCTTTTTCATTTTTTGATTTTTGATGTAATAACAGGACCGCAGACCGGAACCTCGACGGAACAGCACCTCGACTGACTCTCCACCTCGGTATACTCCATCATCTCACTCACTTTTGAACTACATGTGGCCTGATTCCTTTATAGCCAAGGATATGTAGGCAGCTTAGATATCAGGGCTCGGTCACATTCTCCTTCCCCTTAGTTTTTGGTTTCCTTAAATAAGGGTCGGGTCAAAAAACCTGTCTAGTCGTTCTTTGCCTGAAAATACTTTGTATTTTCAGTCAAAGTGGGGCAACTATAGACATGTGATTTTTGACCCTCCCCAAGATTTTTCATATTTTAGCATGTAAATATTTAATTTAGGCCTAATATCGCTATTTCAACTAATTTTGACTCTTTTATTTTATTTTATTACAAGAAAATAAAAATTACAAAAAAATAGTTTCATTAATGTTTTGTAGTCATTTTTAATCTTGAAAAATGCCAAAAATAGTTTTGTTTTAGCGGTCAGTCTTATTTTAATAGTTATTTTACTTAAGTAGGATTAATTGGTAAATAAGGTAGTATTTTTAGTTTTGTTTACGGAGGAAGAATAAAATTTGGGCTCAAACATCCTTTTTTTTAGGTCTAATTTTTGGACCTAGCCCATAATTCCTAAGCACATACCCCTTAACCTAAATATAACCCTAAAACCCTAAACCTATAAAAAGGAGCTAACCCCTAGACCTAAGGATCTATCATCGAAATATACACAGAAACGGACCTAGAGACCTAAGAATGGATCCGCCATTTTCCTCCAATTTCAGACCCCACCTAAACTCCTTTTCCTTCGGAAACAACCTAAAGAACTAACCAAAAGAAACCCCTAAAAAGAGAAGCAGTGGAGACATCCAAAACGATTCCCCACCTGAATTCCATTTCATCTCTAAGAAGCAAACATAAAAATACACCCTAGATTCCAAAAGATCAAAAGCATCATCGTTTCATCAAAAAAGAGCCCCGCCCATCTTTTTTTATCTTCTTCAAGCAGTCGCATACCTTCAAAAAAAATCCCCACAGCAACACACGCACACCGATGAAACAGAGGCTGAACATCGCCACTGCTTCTTCTTCTCTAGTCGAAATTCCAGCAAGCTCGAATTCTAAGAATCTCATAATTGAGTTTTGAGTTCAGGTCCAACGAGAAGAGTCGAGGTTGATGCTGGTTTGAGTTCGAGGTTGCCGACGAGGTTTCTGGACAGATTTAGGTTCCATCGAGGTTATCACTATCCAAGTTTCCCGATGTTAAGAATTTTTAGATACAAAGATTATTATTATTGAGGTCTGTCACTACCTTACCCTTTATTTATTGGTTTGTTTTTGTTCTTACATAATTGTTTGAATGATTTTGTTTTAGTGTTCTGCATTTGTGTTTGTGATTATGTTGAAGCCATAAGAAAGGTGTGATGTTGCAAAAAATGTCTCTGCAAAGTATATTATGTTAGCTGCTTAAATCTCTAGTAGAAAGGACCCTTTCCACGTAAATATATGGGTATGCTTTTTCTCAGCAGAAGTTTTACTTTGATTTTCTATTGGTTGTCGTGCGAATGAACTAATATTTGATCCGGTAGGAGTAAAGAACACAAAAGTATAATGTGTCTGTTTTCAGATAGCTCGAGACCTATAGTATGTTTAAAGTCCTTTGCCATAGAAGCCTCATACCTGTGGCTCTCATTAGGAAAAATTGCTTTATTTGTTTGGATCAATAGTAGCATATTTAGGTCGTTAATACTTACAAACTTCGTAGCTTGTTTTAGGCGCGACTTAATCTACCATCGTGATTGTGGACACGTGAGCATGACATAATTACGATTTTTTTAAACAGAATCGGAGGATGCATTCGCGCAACTTTGACTAAATAATTATAAAGCGTTATTAATTAAGGACACGTTAGCGTGACATGATTTTTGACATGCCAAACAAATGGGTACATGTACGCGTGACCTATTTTAAGATATTTTTTTAATTAAAAGAGGTGAAAGCACATAGGTTCCAAAATGAGTAGTTAAACAATTTGATTAAGCCAAGTATGATCAAAGCGACCGTGCTAGAACCACGGAACTCGGGAATGCCTAACACCTTCTCCCGGGTTAACAGAATTCCTTACCCAGATTTCTGTGTTCGCGGAACGTAAATAGAGTCAATCTTTCCTCAATTCGGGATTTAAAACCGGTGACTTGGGACACCATAAATTATCCCAAGTGGCGACTCTGATTTTAATATAAATAATTCTGGTTCGATTGTCACATAAATTGGAAAAAACTCTCTTATACCCTTCCGGGGGTGTAGTAAAAAGGAGGTGTGACAATATTATTGCATCTCATGGGCTGAAATATCGTCAATCTATCCAAGGGCGTCATAGTTTAATAGGCATCATCCTCATAGCCGAAAGACACCATGCCATGGCCTGAGGATCCCTCAAATTTGCATATCATTATTCAAAGACATCATGGTTTGGACCATCTGCATGGCCCGAGAACAACATTTCATGGCCTGCGAATCCCTCGCTAAACAATTCATGCCCAGGACATCATAGTCCAAGGACATTATCTTTAACCGTCTAAAGACAACCTTCATGATCCAAAAGGGAATCTGCATCATGTTTAAATTCCCGCACAAATACATGTTTGTAGCATCTTTTCATCTGTAGGTGACCAGCAAGCAACCACTATCCTAGAAGGAGTGACCTCGCTCCAGTTCCTTCAAGTATCTCAAACCCTAGCTGTTCACCACAGTCGCTCTTGCATCTCGTGTCCGTTCTTGCAATGACTTTATCGGTATATTCCGCTAATGAATCCAGAACTACACATTGTCTGATTCCTGTAAAACCAGGGATATGTAGGCAACTCAAGACCAGATTCCGTCCTATATCTTTCAAAACATCCCGTCCGGTCAAAATTGGCCATCATTTCTTTACCCGAAAACTCTTTCATCCTGCCCGGGTAAAGAGGGGCAGCTGTTGATACCCAATCTTTTCTCATATATTTCAATACATATATATACTTTTAAAATAGCATATATGCAGTTATAATCATGCATAAGAATTTTTATAATTTTTCTATAATTTTTAAAATCTCCAAATTGATTTATTTCTTCTCTTTTTATTTATAAAATTTCCAATAATTATCCTTCAAATTATTTTTGGGGTGATTTAGTCATCTAAATTCTTTATTTATGCCAAAATATTACATAAATATTTTAGTGCATTTTTTATAATTGCATTTATATTTTTTAGGCTAAATTGCATATCTTTGCAATAATAGCTCTAATAATGCATAATTACATTATTGATGCATAAAATGATCTTTTATATTTTTAAAAATGTTAAAAAACTATTTTAAATTATTTTAGTATATGAAAATATTTTTTGAAATCATTTATTATTTTTTATAAATTATATAACTATAAAAAGTAGCTATTTAAAATCTAGCCTATTATTTTCAATTTTAGCCCCAACCTAACCCAATTACCATCCCAATTTCAATTAAATTACCTATCCCAAACCCCAGCTACCCGATCCGACCCCCAAAAACTTTTAATCTCAACCGTTGATCATAAAGATCAACAGCCACGAACAACCCTTCCTAAAATAAACCCATACCCCCCAAACCCTATCATTTCATACTACCCGCCGCCCTGAAACTCCTCTCTGCTTTCAAATGCTCTCAAAACCTAACCCTAATAATCTCACTGATCCTCGTCCATGGCCATCTCTGATGATCTCTCACCACCCCCAGCCTCCAACGGTCTCCCTCACATTAGCCTTGCGATCCCCAGGGCCCTCAAGGGACCAGGGCTAGTTGACTTTCATCCATGGTTCCTCTCTTGCCTGTTTCAGGTCATTCCAGTGTGATTCCGAGTAAGATCGCCCTATATTGACTACGATCTATGGTTTTCTAAGCAGGTTTCTTCACCTCTGTATGGTTCTCTTCGAAACCCTAATTTCTTTTCTAAACCTCTTAGATCTGTACAGATCTAAGATGATTTGGGTTTGTTTCATGTGAGTTTTACAATAACCTTAAGATTCTTTACAAGAATCGTATGATTTTCAAGCGATTTTCATTTTTTCCTAAACTAGGGTTTTCGGAATTTCTTTTTACAAACTGTTGGATAACTTTTTGTGTTTAACCTTTTGCTCCTCATATATTTTGACTGATTTTGTAAGTCTTCTCAACCTTAGCTCGTTTGTACTGAAATTCCTTTTTTTTTATGTTCTTCGTTTGGTTTCTAAGTACTAGTATATCGACAGGTTCTTACTTTGGGTTCTTGTGATTTCTCGTGACTTTCTTGCCCTAATATGCTTCTACTGAATTTCTTAGTTTGACCTTTCACTGATTCTATGTGCTTGTGTTCGTCCTGACTATTCATGTTAAGACCTATAACATTCTCCTTGAATCAGTGTCGTTCTAACTATTTGTTTTGTTAAAGTTTTGTGGAATCCTGACTATTCATGTTCTACCTTATTTTATATGTTAAACATGCTGACTCATTCATGACTTTCTCCTTGATTATTCTGAATTTCTTATTTCTTGGTTTGATTTGAACACTTTTCCTTAAACTTTCGATTCTTACCTCTCTACTCGATTTGATTGAATTGCTTGCCTTAATTAATTTTCCTTTGCCTTGTTTGTATTTTGCTGATTCTTATTGATTTGTTTCCTTAATTAAAACTTCTGTTCATTTACCCCTAATTACCTACTCTATACTAAACCTTACTTGATTCTTTTCCTTAAATACTTAGCATGTTTTTACCGTTGATTTAAATTGTCCCTTGATTAAGGGAAAGACTTGCTGATTTACATGTGACTTCCCTGATTTGCTACTTAATTGATCTCTTACCTTATTTGTTAAGCTTTTGATTACTATATAAACCCCCTCTTATTTTAATTTCTAAACAACGAACACTAGTTCATCTATACTATTATACTCTCAAAAGCTCTCTACTCTCTCATGTTCCTTGCAATTTTTATTAGTCCAGCCGGCTGTAAGCCAAGGCTGGCTACTGGCATCATCTCTACTCTGTATTCGGTATACTCTCCTTAACTAGTATGTTCTGATTCAATTCACATTCCAAACTATGTGTTTCCTTTGTTGTTGTAGTTCATCAATTTGTGATTTCCAGTTCTATGTGCTATTCTACTTAATATAAAATCAGCATACATAGATTACTGTATCACAAAGCATGTTTAAGCTCATAGCTATTATACTGTTTGGCATGTCAATCCTTCTTTAAATAATTGGTTCACTAGCATGTCCCAAACTACATTGTGTGCTTATGATTTCACCTAGCATGACCAAATCCTGCATGTTCTGTATATGATTAGTATTTCTAAAACCTTGAATGTTTCATGAAGGGTTTGTCTAATCCAGTTTGTTCTATTTTAATAATGAGATCCTATTTGTGTCTTAAAACTATGTGTTCTCAACTTAACTTTGCAACTACAATCTGTGTATTTGATTGCCATCACTAAGGTGCATGCTAGGTGTTCTCCCTACCTATTTCCCTTGTGTGAGGTCTGTTCTGAAACTGTGTGTTCTCTAATTTGCTTTCTGATTGTTGTAAAAATGCTCTTCATGTTTTCTCAAACTATTCCTACTCTAACTATGTTCTGATTTTCATACAATTCTATTTATTACTAAGACCTTCTTTCTCTGTTTACCAAACTCTTTCAAAGTCATTATGCACTCTCACATTACTCTTAGAATACTAGGTTCTGCCTCTCTGATATGTGTACTGACTTGAGACCCTTTGAGGTCTCTCTAAACTCTGGCATGTCAGAGCTGGCCTTTCTATACTGCACTTAAATCAGTTATTGTTTGAAAAAAGGTCTAGGTGTGAGCACTGCCCAAGATCCTTGAGGTCCTTAGGGAACTCTGACATACTTAGACATGATATTGTCTATGGAACTTTGGCATTTGAGGCTATTGGAAGCTTGGAAGTCATTTGGGCCTACTGTAGGCTCCCTATAGATTAATTCCTGTTTATTTATGCATTTTTATTTAATTCATTGGTTTGTAATAATTATTGTAAACAACATTGGGGTTATTAGTGAAAAAAGGTGGGTACCTATATATGTTGGGTAAATCGGGTAGATACCATGCATATAGGGTTGTGTTAATTCAAAAATTTGTTTACTATGTTTTCTTTACATTCACAATATTAGATATCATGCCTATATGATCTAAATAGCTTTTAATAATTAGATATCATGTCTACAGGGATTAAAATCAACTCTAACAGAAATCATGCTTATAGAACTCAAAACCAGTTTAGTTAAATAAATCAGTTTAATTCACGTTTGTTCATTCTAAATTAGGTAATTAATCTGTCCATTTCTTAATAAGTTTTCAAATACTGCCTTAAGTTAATACTGCTAGAAAGCATGCCTATAGGATCTCCAGTTATCGTTTAAAATCATTTTACTGTTTTACTGCATTCCTAATCAATATAGATACCATGCCTTTAGGACGTCACTGTTATGCAGTTAGGCAAGCCTCCAGGGCAATTAAAATTCTGCAATTATAAAACTGCGCTTTGCTATTTCAAATTGCTCACATTCTAAGGTCTAAAATTAGTAGGCAAGTTAACAGGTCTTTGACGATTAATGTTGTATAATCCCTGCTCACCTAGATATCATGTTCTAGGATTTTCTCTTAAATACTTGACTGTTGTTTGAAGACGTGCACTTACTTGTTATACTTGTGGAGGTGACTGTGAGCCTGTAATTTGTTTTCTTCAAATGCAGTCCTAATTGTTTTTGATTGATGCCTAGACTTTTATCCTTTAAAACCTTAGGATGGTCTAGAACTACCTAAATTAGAGGTCCTAAATACCTCCAGAGCCACAAGGAAGGGACGGGTAGTGCACACATAGGACATTTATCAAGGCTATTATAACGCTTTAGGCTATGACAAAGGGGAGGGAATTGGGTAGTAAGGATATGATGACTACGCGCTAATGTCACGTGTAGCCCCTCATTGAGGAATGTTTACCGGACATTGTGTGGGGTGATCCTGTCGACTAACCAACCTAGGACCCCTCTTTCCCAATTCTTGATATTTAAACTTTACTTTTCTCTATATATGCAATTTGTTCCAGTCTTTTCCCTTTATTTCATTACCTGAGTCATACAATGTCCAAAACATGTCTTTATTTGCAAGTATGTATTTAAACTATTTATTTGTTAAAAGGACTAATTCATAAGTATAAGTATGGCTGGGACCCACCATTGTGGACCGAGAAGGGTGCCTAACACCTTCCCCTCAAGGTTATTTCGAGCCCTTACCCTAAATCTCTGGTAATGTAAACTAGTCTAAGAGTTAATCGCTCTAGGTTCCCTAACGCACCATAATCCGTTAGGTGGTAACTCTTCAAACACCCAATTACCAAAACAAAATGAGTTATTACCCCCATGAATTCGGAACCCGGACTTCTCTCTCTCCGCGGAGGGAAAAAAGGGGGTGCGACAATGACTTCCACGTGTAGCATCCCTATTGATTCACCTGGCAGGTTCGGATTTTTATCGTATACAGATAGTCCCCCACTTTTTGGATACTTGATGAAATTTATCCGGAAAGTGGAAGAGTTGAGAAATCCTTCTGGAAGAAAAGAAACTGAAAAGACCACTAACAGCTTTAGAGACACGACATGACATGCATTAAAAGGCCCTAATTATTTCCCTTGGGTTCCATTCAGTGATAGCTTTTCGCTTAAGCTACCAGAGCACGTTGCACTCCATGATTCAGCGGTTACTCAACATAATAATTTCATGTCCCCTTATTTAACTAAGTTTTAACTGCAAGAAGAGTCCATTACTTTCCTTCCAGTTTTCATATTTTCTCTCAAAGAAACTTTCGAAGGCTATTTTTCTCTATTTGCAACAATCTAACTCAGTTATTCCTGCTTTCGAAAATTCATTTTCCACTAGAACTTCGGTAAATGATCCTCCGCCTTCTGCGCATAGAAGGGGGAAAGTCCCTGTGGTGGAAGCTTCTGATGAGATGGGGACAAAGGATCTCTCTACCTAGATAAATCCTCAAAACATTGATTTCGAAGACAATTTCCAAAGTGTTAGCAAGGGCAAACCAATGGAAGAATATAGGTCTCTAGTAAGGTAGGACCACCTTCCTGAGTACGAACTGATTGCGGTTGGGACGCTGATATTGAAGATGATGTTGTGCCCAATGGGGCTCGAATAACTCATCTCGTTGCAGGTTTTTCCATGATCTTTACTTACCGCTTCAATAGGTTTTGGGCTCCCTGTGCCAGAGATTATCAGAGCCTTTTGCCATTGATATCGGGTATATTTGGCACAATTGGCCTCTCAATTCTGGCGATTGGTTGCATGCATCCAATTCTAGCTGATTAGGCCCAATAATATTTTACCCTCGATCATCGGTTCATCTTTACTCTCTTTGGTTGTTCTAGGGAGGAATGATACACCTGATTGCACCCATGCCCTTGTAAGGAATGCTGAAGACGACCATGATCGGGGATGGTGGGACCGATATTTGAGGATCCTATCATATCGCCTGCACCGACCAACTTCCCAACCACTTGTGTGGAGGCTGTCATGTAAGACTTCACAACATTTTTCAAACCTTCTTAACAATCATAAATTTACTCATCTTTTGCTATGTTTGTCACGACCCCAATTCCCTCCATAGGATGTCGCGATAGCACCTAGTCTCTACGACCAGGTAAGCCTATCAATAATGAAAACTGAATAGATATGAATTAATAAATTGTGGAAAATAACTGAACAATAGATGAAAACCTTTCAAAAACCGAGTCTCACACTACACACCCCAAAATCGGTGGAACCGAGTCATAAGCTCTATCGAGTATAACAAGAATAACTACTACATCACTGTTTGAAAGTAAATACAACAGTGAATGAGAATAAAGGAAGGTGAAGGTGACTCCGAGGCTGCGGACGTCGAGCAGACATAACTTGAAGTCTCTGATAAAACAGGTAGCAGGAATCTCTATCTACCGGCACAAGCAGACATCCCTAGATCTGCACAAAAAGATATGCAGAAGCATAATATGAGTACACCACAATGGTACCCAGCAAGCATCAAGACTAACCTCAATAGAGTAGTGACGAGGTCAGGTCAAGACACCTACTAGGATATGAAATAGATGGTATAAAATCAAATATGGATATTGTCACACCTCCTTTTTGCACGCCCGCCCCGAGGGGTAAGATGCGCGGGTGGAGTTTTTCCAATTTAAGTGACAATATTCGAAATGGGATTATTTATTTAATTCAGAGTCGCCACTTGGGAAAGGTTTGGCTTTTGGTGTCCCAAGTCACCGGTTTATCTTGAATCCCAAATCGAGGAAATTTTCGACTTTTCCAAATGAAGTCTGCGAACCAGAAATTCTAAGTAAGGAATTCTGTTGACCCGAGGGAAGGTGTTAGGCACCCTCGAATCTCGTGGTTCTAGCACGGTCGCTTAAATTGTTATAATGGCTAAATATCTGATTTAAATACATGTTATGACTTATGTGCTTTTATTAAGTTTAAACCGCTTTTATTATTATCATTTATTTTTATAGAATTGCAACGTCGTGAAAATGCATCTCGAACCACGTCACAATCAATGCACCCGTGGTTGTCAACACATTTCGACTCCGTTGAGATTTGGATTCGGGTCGCATCAATGCGCACCCGAATTTAAGAATATAATTTACTTAAAGTCGCGCCTAAAGAATCTAACGCGTTATTCTCTTTGGGGAGGGTAGTGGAATTCACTAAACAGTCCGTCCCAGATTCTAAGTATTTATCATGATCAATTATTGAGGGCCTCGCAATTTGCATTTTTATTTGGCGAGGCTCGTCTCATTATTTTAGAAGGGTACCCTACAGTGGCTACATTTCTACTACGCTTATCTTTAAAAAGAAGGATGATACCGAACTTTGCTTGTTTGAACAAATACAGACTGAATCTTTATTATGTTTGCCGAACCTAAATTTGTTTGATTACCTGATTGATTGTTTATGAGGTGAGAGTTACCTCATGCTTTGTCTTCATCGAGTGAATACGCTTATTAATTTGCTAAGTGAGATTGCAAGCAAACTAACAACATATATTGAGTTATGTTTAACGACCTCCAAGTTCTATTTTTAAACTCTAACCTATTTGAAATTGATAAACGAAATCGGCTGTTTATTAGGAAAATTACTACTAATTGAACTCAAAATGACTATTAGTTTCTCTCAACAATCATCACATTATTTCGAAACAAGGAATCTATACCGAAACCCGATATCGAACCTATATTGGAACAAATAATCTGACAGAAGAGCTGGCATTCATAGCCAGACTCTTAATGTGACTGCATGAGAGTTTGTTTGGGATACATTTATCCCAGACCTAGTACCACAGATTTGTCAATTCAGTGGTCTAGGCAAAAATACATACAAGTGCTTGCCATGACTCTATGTTATACAGTCATAACTAAGCCAAACAGAGTGTTATACTGAACTAAATGTATACTAAATCAAACATGTTGTCTATGTCATACTGTCATTACTATTGAACAATGCTATCTAACAGTTCATCTCAAACAGAATGTATGCTAGTTTATACAAAATATTTGCAGTTTGCAGTAAAAAAAATACAAGCCCAACTAACATTCGACCTATTTTTTTTAACACCAATGCTATAACATAAACAACTGTTCGTTTCTTTATTTCTGCTTCAACTTCAAACTTTCAACAATACAAGGTTTCAGAGGTTGTGTACCTGGAAATATTTGACAATTGAAGAAAAGGGCAGTCAGCAGAGTACAATGACAACAAAATGCAGCAGCAATCACAGCACTATCAGTAGCAGCAGGGCAGAATAGCAGCAGCAACAAGAAACAGAAGAGTAGCAGCCACAACTCACAAAACAATTGGAGTGAGATCAAGACTCCAACTAAACCAAACTTTCGAGTAGAACAAACAAACAACCAAGCAGACTCAGTTGGGAGAAATCAGTGTTGCACAAAACAGGTCTAGATTTAGTGAAATCAAAACAAAAGAAAGGAAGCAACTTCTGGTTTTTTTTTCTGTCTGAGTTGTCAGACAAATATTCTTTTCCAGTTTTCTGTTTCCAAAATTGAACTCTCAGATGTTCCTTCTCAGTGTCTCTCCCTATCTCTGTATGCTCTGTTTGTGTATCTCTATCAGCTCTCTCTTTTTCTCTTCTATCCTCACAGTGTATGTCCTCTCTTTAATATCAGGTGGTATCTTTTTCTCTTTTACTCTCTTCTTTGTGTGTGTGTTTTTCTTTTTCAGCTCTCCAGGTTCAGTGTTTATCCCCCTCTCCTCTGTATATCTATCCCCTCCTTATATCTCTCAATGTGCCCCCTTTATAAGCCTTCACATTACTCCTTTTAACTGCCTGTTTAGAATATCACAGTACCCCTCCCATGTGCCCTTTTTCATTTTCAGATTCCAATTAGTTATTTAAGTATTAACCCCCATCAACATTCCCTGGCAGACATAACTTTTAAAAGGTTTAATACTATTAAACTAAAGCAAGGTATGGGCAGTAGAATCTATCTGACAGCATATGCTGTCAAATTATTTAAAACTTAACAAAGACCTTTATGTAGGCCACAGGTTGTTCACAAAGCACATGAGGTGCACCAATGCACATGCTGTGCACGAGTGCACATGCCCTCTAATTCAGCATTTAAACCAAACATCCTTTTTACATTACTGATCCAAATCAACAGCTATAAGTAAACAAAACTGGTTCTTAATTGATTCAACAAATGCTTAGCAGAAGTAAGTCGATTTGTTATTGTTCAGACAGTTGAAACTAATTGACGACACATGTCGACTCGACTATATTAGCATTAACATACACAATCGTAGCCAAAAATCAGACATTCAAAAGTATAGGACACATGACTCGACTTATACTGATTAAACAGAAGTGTACTTCGAGGAATCAGTTGATCAGTACAAATTGGACATTCAAACTAATTGCACAACAAATACATATGCCTTATCAGAATATGAGGGGGGGATTCAGATGAACACAGAGGTTCAGGTAAAGTGGACAAACAAAAGTTGATAAAATTAAAACAAATATGAACAGACTTTTAAAACAAATCACACGGACTAAAACAAGTAAAGGAAAGAAAGCAGACTCACCTTAAAACTTGAAAAGTCAAAAGTTTGAACTCGGATTTGGACAGACCTTTCTTAAGGCTGAACGGACTTTAATCGAAGTGTTTCTCAGATGAGAAACACTTCGATTAAGGTCCATTAGACCTTAATCTCTGTGGCTCGGGCGGACATGGACCAGTGATGAAGAACTACAAAGTTCCAAAACTCAGATCTGGGATTCATGCTTCCCTGATCAGATTCGGACCAAACCAAGTATGGTTTGGTCACGAGGAGGGTCTGGGGAGTGTCTGGTGTGAAGCTGGGGTTGGTTGGTGTAAACCGAGTTTTGACTCGAATCTTCAAATGAAGATTCGAGGACCTAGGGGATGATTCGAACTAAGCGGTCAACAGGTCTATGTTCAGGGTGGTGAGGGGGTTCTATGGTGTTAAGGTGAAGGTCACCGGCGTTCATGCCGCCGGTTTTCATGGTGGGGGATACAGGGGCGGCTCTAGGGTTTGATGGGGATGAGGTTGAAGACGGAGGCTGGGGTGTCGGATGGGGGGCAGGGTAAGGTTAAAGGGTTTATATATGGAATGGGTGGGTTAATCTCAGCCGTTGGATCAACTGAAATCAATGGCTTGGATCTAAGGGCTTAGGGGAAACGGTGTCATTTCAACTAATGGGGGTTTGGGTTGGTCCGGGTGGAACGGGTCGGGTTTTGTTCGTGGGTATGGGAAATGTGATCTTGGCCGTTGATCAATCTGAGATCAACGGCCCAGACCACACTGGATTGAAATGACGTCGTTTGGACTCTCTAGGCATCAGCTGGACTTGGACCGGGCAGGCCTGGTTTGGACGTTGTTTGTTTTGGGCCAATTTTAATAAATTGGCCCAAACCGGAAGAAGATTATTTCTTTTTCTTTTCTTTCTTTTTTTTTATTTTAAAAACAAAACTAAGCAAAAAATCAAATTAAAAATTAAATACACACTCAATACAATTATTCACACACACTAAAATATTTCAAAACAGGTAAAATCAAACAAATCAAAATCACGGACGAAGATGCCTATCTATGATTTTCTTTTTTTAACGACCGGATTACGGTTCGAATTACGCCTGACACACACATTTTGTATTTTAAATAAATAAATAAGAAAAAAATAAAAATTGTCAAAAGTCACAAATAAATCAACAAAGTGCCGCACATGAATCCGAAAATTGTACAGCAGGGCCAATTGTTATTTTTTATTTCTTTTGGAGCGATTGTCGTGCGAAACAAAAATCACGTGCTCACAGCTGCCCTTCTTTGATCGGAAACACGAAGAGTTTTCGTGCAAAGATAAAGTGAGCGTGTATGAGCAATTTTTGCCTATGGACCACTCCGTATGAAGCATGTTTTTTGAAAGATCTGACCGAATCTTGCTTCAAAGATTTCCTACATATCCTGGGCTAAACAGGAATCAGGTCAATGTAGTTCGAGAAGTTTTGGTAGCTGGGACTACCATGGGATTGCAATGCTTGCTGCTACTGCTGTTGCTGTTGTCACTGCTGCGTCACTGACCGCCTTATTACAACCAAACGAAAATTAGAAACTGAACTAACTACTTATATGTATGTCAACTGCTAGTTACAAGATTCCTATCTATGATTCTTTTACGACTTGATCTTGGGTCTTAGCTGATTCTGCTTGTAGACTCCGATCTGAATCTTGATGCTTGCGAGTTGCGGCGACCTGTTTAATCTCTGGGATACTGAGTGAGACGCGATTGGCAGGGTTCAGGACCTTAATCAAATGTTGGAGTCAATCCACCTTCCATTTACTCCGAATCTTGGGACATCTCTTTTTTTTTCTTCTTCTTTGATTCCGAATTGGGACTCATCTCGTGGGTCATTTCGATCCATGTGGCTCGAGGTCAGACCTGCGGGAGAAAACAAACGAACGAAATTTTCTGCCCCAGTTTCACTAGGAAAATTTCGTTAATTGTTCGCCAGGAAGTTCATAAAATTGATGAAAGAGGATATGCATGATCAGTTCAGGGTTGGAGCCCTAATACCGACTAACTGGGGAAAGGTTCGGTTTAGGGTTTAACACCCCAACGCCAAACAAAGGAAGAATTCAGTTTAGGGTGTAAAACCCTAATGCTGGCTAAAAGGAAAAAGTTCAGTTTAGGGTTTAAAACCCTAATGCTGATTGCATGAAAAAGCTCAGTTTAGGGTTTAAAACCCTAATGCTGGCTGAAAGGAAAACGTTCAGTTTAGGGTTTAAAACCCTAATGCTGACTAAAAGGAAAATTCAGTTTAGGGTTTAAAACCCTAATGCTGATTGCATGGAAAAGCTCAGTTTAGAGTTTAAACCCTAATGCTGGCTGAAAGGAAAAAGTTCAGTTTAGGGTTTAAAACCCTAATGCTGATTGTATGGAAAAAGCTCAGTTTAGGGTTTAAAACCCAAATGCTGGCTGAAAGGAAAAAGTTCAGTTTAGGGTTTAAAACCCTAATGCTGACTAAAAGGAAAATTCAGTTTAGGGTTTAAAACCCTAATGCTGATTGCATGGAAAAGCTCAGTTTAGAGTTTAAAACCCTAATGCTGGCTGAAAGGAAAAAGTTCAGTTTAGGGTTTAAAACCCTAATGCTGACTAAAAGGAAAATTCAGTTTAGGGTTTAAAACCCTATTGCTGATTGCATGGAAAAGCTCAGTTTAGGGTTTAAAACCCTAATGCTGGCTGAAAGGAAAAAGTTCAGTTTAGAGGTTTTAAAACCCTAATGCTGACTAAAAGGAAAATTCAGTTTAGGGTTTAAAACCCTAATGCTGATTGCATGGAAAAGCTCAGTTTAGGGTTTAAAACCCTAATGCTGGCTGAAAGGAAAAAGTTCAGTTTAGGGTTTAAAACCCTAATGCTGACTAAAAGGAAAATTCAGTTTAGGGTTTAAAACCCTAATGCTGATTGCATGGAAAAGCTCAGTTTAGGGTTTAAAACCCTAATGCTGGCTGAAAGGAAAAAGTTCAGTTTAGGGTTTAAAACCCTAATGCTGACTAAAAGGAAAATTCAGTTTAGGGTTTAAAACCTTAATGCTGATTGCATGGAATAGCTCAGTTTAGGGTTTAAAACCCTAATGCTGGCTGAAAGGAAAAAGTTCAGTTTAGGGTTTAAAACCCTAATGCTGACTAAAAGGAAAATTCAGTTTAGGGTTTAAAACCCTAATGCTGATTGCATGGAAAAGCTCAGTTTAGGGTTTAAAACCCTAATGCTGGCTGAAAGGAAAAAGTTCAGTTTAGGGTTTAAAACCCTAATGCTGACTAAAAGGAAAATTCAGTTTAGGGTTTAAAACCCTAATGCTAATTGTATGGAAAAGCTCAGTTTAGGGTTTAAAACCCTAATGCTGGCTGAAAGGAAAAAGTTCAGTTTAGGGTTTAAAACCCTAATGCTGACTAAAGGAAAATTCAGTTTAGGATTTAAAACCCTAATGCTGATTGCATGGAAAAGCTCAGTTTAGGGTTTAAAACCCTAGTGCTGGCCAAATGGAAAAAGTTCAGTTTAGGGTTTAAAACCCTAATGCTGATTGCATGAAAAAGCTCAGTTTAGGGTTTAAAACCCTAATGCTGGCTGCATGGAAAAAGTTCAGTTTAGGGTTTAAAACCCTAACGCTGATTAAAAGGAAAATTCAGTTTAGGGTTTAAAACCCTAATGCTGAATGCATGGAAAAGCTCAGTTTAGGGTTTAAAACCCTAATGCTGGCCAAATGGAAAAAGTTCAGTTTAGGGTTTAAAACCCTAATGCTGACTAAAAGGAAAATTCAGTTTAGGGTTTAAAACCCTAATGCTGATTGGCTGGGGATAAAGCTCGAGAATACTACACGATCTATTTTTTGAGTTTTCTTATTTTAATAGAAGATAAAAGGGAGTTTCGTGGAAGCTTACCTTTCGAGTGAATTCATCATTGTCGAGGTACTTCCTGTACCCGTGTACCTTCTTCTTTGGGCGACACCTGCTTCTTGCACGGTTGTCTTGGATCGGACCTGTTTCAACCTTTCAGACAAAGAATCATTTGTTAGTTCAGAAATGATGGTTGGTTTGGTGACCTTGACCGTTCCCAGTTGCTTTCTTGCGTCTTTATTTCTGTTGTGAAGTTCCGCCATTGATTTGATTCAAATGGCGAAACCTTTAGACTACTCAGGCTTGTATTTCCAGATTCTGTGATGACTTGCCTCGTAAGGCCTCTCTTTTTTTTTGTCCCGTTTTGATTGGAGGTTCTCAACGGGGATTTTATTGGGGGTGCTCTGTGGGGATTTGTACAGGGGGAGACTCTGTGGGGATTTGTCCGAAGGCGGACTTGCTGGGGAAGATTTCAAGATTTCTCTCTTTCCTCTTTACTCTGAAACACCATCAAACGTCATGATTCATCATGCTTGGGCAATCATACCAACGAGATGAGGCGCTTTCCTTCAATGAGACGGGATTCCGTGCAAACAAACCATGCCACCTGTCCTTTCCGGTGTGTCCTGAACTCGGGGTTAAAATGCAAAAGGGATTCGAAAAGAAACAAAGAAAGGGGAAAACAAATCAGAAAAGGAATACCCTTTTCGGGACGAGAAAGACTTATCTGAGGAAGATAACGCTGGCTTTAAATGACATGACATGCTCTTTGGACTGGACGTCTGACCTTCTAAGAGCTTGCGTTTTCCTGAACCAGAACGGATCTGTGATTCCAAACTGGTGGCATTCTGCCGAAACTTTCTTGGGGTGGCGTCATTCTTTTTCGGCCAACAGCGCCCTTTGCGGGTTTTCACTGGCTGACCTCTCTCATTTCTCTTCCTGTCATCGCTTGATAGCACTCTTTGCGAATTTTTACTAAACAAGCTCTCTCATTTTGGTTTCTCTACTCCCGTCGCCTCGTTGTGCCCGAAGGTTTTCACCGCCGAGACTCTCTCATTTTATCTCTCTCAATTCAGAGTGTGCTAGTCTCCATTCGTGACGCTTATTGGTTCCCCACCATATTTGGTAATTGATTTGAAGGCTTGTGCTTGGTAAGGAGAGGTAGTGATACCAACTTCTCAACTGCTTGACGTGCCCCGGTTTCAATTTCAGGGTGGATGGGATTTTATTGTTGGTGTGACTGAACCTCAGGGAGAGGCTGCCTACGTATCCTTTCGGAATCAAGTCAAACGTAGTTCAGGCCTCAATCAATGTTTTGTTTTGTTTTCCTCTTCTTTTTCTTGTTTTCTTTTTTTTTCTTCTTTTTTTTTTTTTTTTTGTAGAGAGGATTGGGTAGTGTTTGGGAGTAGTGGGGGATAAAACCTTCGCCATTTTCAAATGTGTCAGGACCACTTGGAGTATGATCTAGACGTAGTATCTCTTGACTGCATCTGCATTTACTGCTGTGTCGGGGTCATTTCCTTCGATATCACCCAAATACAGTGCTCCTCTCGGCAATATCTTCCTTACGATGTATGGGCCTTTCCAATTTGGGGCAAACTTTCCTTTTGCTTCTTCATGATGCGGCAGAATACGCCTTAGTACCAGCTGACCTACTTCGAAATTCCGGGGTCGGACTTTCTTGTTGTAAGCACGGGCCATCCTTCGTTGGTACAACTGTCCGTGACAAACTGCGGCCATTCGCTTTTCATCAATCAACGTCAATTGCTCCAGTCGAGCCTTAACCCACTCGCTGTCTTCGATTTCTGCTTCGACAATGATTCGAAGCGAAGGAATTTCTACCTCTGCCGGTATTACAGCCTCGGTCCCATAAACCAAAAGATAGGGAGTCGCTCCCACCGATGTGCGTACCGTAGTGCGGTACCCCAATAATGCAAAAGGTAACTGCTCATGCCACTGTCGGGAACTTTGGATTGTTTTCCTCAAAATCTTCTTGATGTTTTTATTTGCAGCTTCCACAGCACCATTGGCTTTCGGCCGATAAGGAGTAGAATTCCTATGCGTTATCTTGAACTGCTCGCATACATCTCCCATCAAGTGACTGTTCAAGTTTGCTGCATTATCTGTAATGATAGTCGCAGGAATACCGAAACGACAGATAAGATTTGAGTGCACAAAATCTACTACAGCTTTCTTAGTGACCGACTTGAGAGTGACAGCTTCTACCCATTTTGTGAAGTAATCGATGGCAACCAGTATAAACCTGTGTCCATTCGAAGCCTTTGGTTCAATTGGTCCAACGACGTCCATGCCCCAGGCGACAAATGGCCATGGTGCGGACATGGGATGCAGTTCCGTGGGAGGTGCATGAATCAAATCACCATGTACCTGGCACTGATGACATTTCCGGACGAAGCTAAAGCAATCATTTTCCATGGTCATCCAGTAATAACCTGCTCGAAGGATTTTCTTTGCTAAGACATAACCGTTCATGTGAGGTCCGCACACACCTGCGTGTACTTCGTGCATGATTTTTCTTGCCTCATCGATATCAACACATCTTAGAAGATTGAGGTCCGGGGTCCTTTTATACAGCAATTCACCGCTTAGAAAGAAACCACTTGCATGTCGCCTAATGGTCCTCTTTTGATCTCCAGTAGCATGCTCGGGGTATTCTTGCGTCTTCAGGAACATCTTGATGTCGTGGTACCAAGGCTGCGTATTTGATCCCGCCTCGATTACACTGCAGTAATTGTATCTTTCCTTGATTTGGATTTCCAAAGGATCGACGTGGGCGTTGCCCGGGTAGGGTAGCATTGAAGCCAAAGTAGCAAGCGCATCTGCCAGTTCATTGTGACACCTCAGAATGTACCTGAATTCTATTGATGTAAAGCGCTTGCTGAGGTCCTCCACATGTTGTCGGTATGGGATAAGTTTGACATCCCGAGTTTCCCACTCGCCTTGAGCTTGCCGGATGATCAGGTCAGAATCTCCCATAATCAGTAAGTTTTCGACATCCTGATCGATTGCCATATGCATGCCCATAATGCAGGCTTCATACTCAGCTGTATTGTTTGTGCAAAAGAAACGCAGTCTAGCTGTGGCGGGATAATGCTGACCGGAAGGCGAGATCAAAATTGCCCTAATCCCTACACCCTTAGCGTTCACGGCTCCGTCAAAGAACATCTTCCAAACATGTGCTTCCTCCGAGATCACTTCTACGGTGTTTACCTCTTCATCTGGAAAGTAGGTATCCAATGGCTGGTATTCCTCATCGACCGGGTTTTCGGCCAAATGATCTGCTAACGCCTGGGCTTTCATTGCCGTGCGAGTGACATAAACTATGTCGAATTCCGTAAGCAAGATTTGCCATTTAGCCAGTCTCCCAGTAGGCATTGGTTTCTGAAATATATACTTCAAAGGATCCAACCTGCTTATGAGGAATGTAGTGTGGGCTTGGAGATAATGTCTCAGCTTTTGAGCAACCCATGTGAGAGCGCAGCATGTCCTTTCCAGCAGAGTGTATTTGGCCTCGTAGCTGGTGAATTTCTTGCTCAGGTAGTAGATTGCTTGTTCCTTCTTTCCGGTTATGTCGTGTTGCCCGAGGACGCAACCGAAAGAGTTCTCCAAGACTGTCAGATACAAGAAAAGTGGCCTCCCTGGTTCTGGAGGGACCAAGACTGGGGGATTCGAAAGGTATTCTTTGACTTTATCAAAGGCTTCTTGACACTCAGGTGTCCATTTGATCGCCGCATCTTTCCTTAACAGCTTGAATATGGGCTCACACGTGCTTGTCAGCTGGGCAATAAACCGACTGATGTAGTTCAACCTGCCCAAAAGACTCATCACGTCTTTCTTTGTTTTGGGGGAGGCAGATCTCTGATGGATTTTATCTTAGTTGGATCTAGCTCGATACCTCTCCTGCTTACGATGAAACCCAAAAGTTTGCCCGACGGAACTCCGAAAGCACATTTGGCTGGGTTCAGCTTCAAGTCATACTTCCTTAGCCTCTCGAAGAACTTCCTCAAGTCTTGGATGTGATTATCCTGCGTCCTGGACTTGACTATCACGTCATCCACGTACACCTCTATTTCCTGATGCATCATGTCATGGAAAATGGCAGTCATGGCCCTCATGTAAGTAGCCCCCGCATTCTTCAAACCAAATGGCATGACCCGGTAGCAGTAGGTGCCCCAAGGCGTGGTGAAGGCAGTTTTCTCGGCGTCCTCTTCATCCATCAATACCTGATGATACCCAGCGTAACAATCTACAAAAGACTGTATCTCGTGTTTGGCACAATTATCAACGAGGATGTGGATGTTGGGCAGCGGGAAATTATCTTTAGGACTTGCTCTGTTCAGGTCTCGGTAATCTACACATACCCGAGTTTTCCCGTCCTTTTTTGGTACTGGAACCACATTTGCCAACCATGTTGTATATTGGACTACCCGAATCACTCCCGTTTTCAGTTGTTTGGTGATCTCCTCTTTAATCTTGTCACTGACCTCAGTTTTGAACTTTCATTGCTTTTGTTGAACTGGAGGACAATCAGGATGAATCGGCAATTTATGAACCACTAGATCAACACCTAGACTTGGCATGTCATCATATGACCAAGCAAACACGTCTTTAAATTCAAAAAGAAGTTGGATTATCGCCTCTCGCATTTTCTTGTCCGTGTGAATGCTTATTTTGGTCTCCCAGATTTCTTTCGGGGTTCCCAAATTTACCGGTTCAGTGTCATTCAGATTTGGCTTAGGTTTATTATCGAAATATTCCAACTCTCGGTTTATTTCCCTAAAAGCCTCTTCCGCATCATATTTTGGTTCTGGGTTCATTAATTCGCAGTTAAATAGCTCATTGTGATCTAGGCGTGAAGTCCGCAAGCATGTCATATTTAAAGCCGCATTATTAGGACTGAAAAGGAAGATAAAAGGAAAAATAATAAAAATCAGAACAAAAGAAAGAATAGGACAGCAATGATGATTTTTTTTATATTTTCTTTGGAAAGTTGGAAGACAACAATGTTTACGACTAGGAATTCAAAGCAACAATTGAAAAGAAGAAAACGTTCAAGTTATGTCCTGGGATAACTTGTGACACAGGAAAGGTGGCAGGACATGTCTACCCGGACTTCCGTCTAGTCGGGAATGGCGTGGCCTCCCAGTTTTGGAGTTGGGCGCTCGGCCCCATGTACAGCATCTCAGCAGTGCTCGTTCCTTCACCTGGTTGAACCATGTGGATCTCGTAGAGCATTTCCCTCATTGCCCCACATATCTCCTTGATTTCCTCAGCTGTAAAGACCTCATCATCTTCTTCAACGTACCTTGGCCTGATGAAAGCTGCATATAAATCCGGCAGTGGTTGAGGTAACTTCCAACCCTCATTTTTCCTTTTCTTTACCCACTCTTCGTCTGCTGGAGTAGGTTTGAAACCTAGTCCAAAAGGTTTCTTGATGACTGGCAAAGTAATGGGTTCTGTTATTCCCTGAAGGGTTCGTCCAAGTCCCTTCCCCGGCCTAAATCCGTGCCGGATCATCTCTTTGGCCACCATGACCGAGGCGTTAGACAAGAAAGGCTGGGGGCAAGGTATTCCCTCTTCGTGCTACTCTGCCAATACAACCTCGAAAGCTTGATAGACCGTATGTTCGCTCCCTTCTCTCGGTTCAAGATACGGGATGGATGGGTCCCGATAAATGGCATGTTCGTCTTCCCCATGGACCACGATCTCTTGGTCTTCGTACTCGAACTTCACCATCTGGTGAAGAGTGGAAGGCACGGCTCCTGCCGCATGGATCCAAGGTCTGCCAAGGAGAAAATTGTAGGATGTGTCCATGTCGATCACCTGGAAGGTTACTCGAAATTCGACTGGTCCTATGACCAACAACAGGTCTATTTCTCCCATGGTATCTCTCTTGATGCCGTCGAAAGCTCTTACGCAGACATTGTTGGGTCGGATTCTTCCGGTCCCAATTTCCATCCTTTGTAGCGTGGAAAGCGGGCAAATGTCAACACCTGATCCCCCGTCCAACATTACCCGCTTGACATAATAGTCTTCGCATTTAACTGTTAGATGCAAAGACTTATTGTGTGCCGCTCCTTCCGGGGGTAAATCATTCTTGCTGAAAGAGATTTGGTTGACGGCGAAGAATCTTTCTGTCATCCGCTCTAGTTGCTCCACCGAGGTTTCAACTGGTACATATGCTTCATTCAGGGTTTTCAGCAGGATCTTTTGATGCTCGGTTGACCTCATTAATAATGACAGCATGGATACTTGCTCAGGGTGCTTGCGCAGCTGATCTATCACTTCGTAATCCGGCATCTTCATTTGTTGGAAGAACACTTCCGCTTCTTCAACACTCACGGGCTTCTTTGGAGGGAAGCGCCTTTGTGTGGCGTTGTTCAGTTCTTGGGTATTTGAGTACCCTCCAATGAAAGTATTTTCTGGAAATTCTCCCGTGACCTCTTTACCTTTGTACATTACCAAAGTCTTTCGATAATTCCACGATACTGTGGACGGGTTGGTCATTGGCTTTTGTGGCACGCGTCCGATAACCACTGGCTCATTCAGCCGAGGTGGTTGAATCGTCCCCCGGACCACATAGGCTCCTTTTGGCACGTACATAGGTTTTGTCTTTTTGATCCCGAAGTTCTGCGCCTTCTCAGCTCGACCTCGTGGTATGTAAAGAACTTCATTTTTTACAGGTACCACTTTCTTCTCTACCTTCTTTTCAGGCTTGTTCTTTATAGCCTTGACCTCTTCCCCCTTTTCTGGTTTCTGGTCCATTTCGGCCCTCTTCCCCGTGTCGACAATGGCAATTATGGCTTTCAGAGCAGGGTCGAATTCTTTGTCTTCGCAAATCATTTCGATCAGCGGCCCATTATTGTGAGCAGGTAATGGGTTGTTAGTTACATTCGGGATCTCCTCGTCCCTTAGCACTATTTTGCCTTGCTCTATCAAATTCTCGACCACTCTTTTCAACGACCAGCAGTCATTTGTATCTTGTCCCTCGGCCCCTGAATGATAGGTGCATCTGACTCCGGCTTTGTAAGAAGGCGATGTCGGGTTTTGCCTTGTTTGAGGGATTGGTTGCAAGAAACCCAACTGGACCAACTTTGGGAACAAAGTTGAGTATGGCTCACCGATGGGCGTGAAAGTCCGCCTTCGAGGTGGCTCCTGAGGGCGAAAGTTATTCTGCGGGGGTTGTGGGTTATAGTGGTTGCGGTAAGGAGGCTGATTTCTGGGAGGTGGAGCTGGGCCTCGGTTGGCTTGTTGTGGTGGATGGTTATAAGGTTGGGCATTCATGACCATATAAGGTTGATGAGCATATGCCAAATTTGAGTGGGGGTAGTAGTGGCATGGGGCACTTTCCGGAAATGGGGCCTGGGATGACGATACTCCCTTGCTTCAGAGGCTGCCATAGTCGTTTCTTCTTTCTTCTTCCCCCTTGTTGTTCCTCCGGACCCGCTTTGGACGGCCTGGGAGGTCGCCCTTATGGCTGCTTGACTCAGAATCCTACCTGTTTTCAGCCTATTTTCTACCATCTCTCCTATCTTGATCGCTTCCGCGAATGGCTTACCCATGGCCGACATCATGTTTTCGCTTTTTAGCCTCTTTATCAGGTGCTCGTCTGATCGACGCCTTGGCTGTTTATCCGCATCCACCCTTATCTGTTTGATATGGGCTCTGAGCATTTCATTTTCTTGAATTAACCTGTTCCGCTCTCCCAGATCGGTGGCAATTTGCACGTTGTGCTCGTATTTCATGCCTTCTACTTGTTGCTTTAACCTGCTGATTTCGGCACAATAGCCTCTTTCCTTTGCTAACCAATCCCAATGCCTTTGCGATGACTCGGTGAAATTCCGGATGTGGGGTCTCTTAGCTGGCCTTTCATGCTCGAGTTCCCTTCTATACCATGCAAGGTAACCTGGCGCCGTTTCTCCTTTGGCTCGATCCCGCACGCAAGTATCTGATTTCAATATTGACTCTCATTCCAGATTTGGCGAATCTTTGCTTCTGGGAACTGTCCGTTAGGACTTATCTCAACTGCTTGAGCGCTAAGATCTTCCTCATGAGGTACTGTTTGGCATCTTCCGAACTGCCTCAAAACTCGGCCGGGTGCGTAAGGTTGAATGCTCTTAAGCCCCATCAGCAAGAAATGAGTTTTAGCTGCCGACATATATAAGATCTCATCGACGGGCAACCATCCTAGCGTCCATTGTATTTGGCTGGCAGTAAGAGCTTGAAAGAACGAGGTCCATGCCAGGACTCCTTTGGGCAAAATGATCTCTTTGGTTCTCGTGTAAGATTCTTCTATGCGGGTCTTTTCCAGGGAACCATGGCTTAAAATCTCGGAATGATGGCAGAGGTGTTCGGTCATCCATATCTGTAGGAGCAAGTTACAACCTTCGAAGAAACTTCCCCCAGCTTTACAAGCTGTAAGAGCCCGAAAGATGTCAGATACCACCATTGGCGCGAGAGTACTGTCATTTTGCGTGAGTAAAGTGCTGACGACCCCAGATATCTTCAAATCAATGTTTCCATCTTTCCTTGGAAATACCAGAAGGCCCAGGAACATTATCATGAACGCTACCCGTCTGTGCTCGTCCCACTTCTGACGAACTCCTTTGCTGCACAGTTTGTTGATTGGATTATTGAATCCCCCTCATGACCGTATCTATCATATATGAAGCATGGAGTACAGAATCCGGCTGCTAGATCCGGGTTGTGGACTGTTCTAGGTATTTTCAATGAATCCAGGAACCGATGTACCGTGACGACTCTTGGGGCGACCAAGTATTTTTCCCTCAACGGAAGTTCAGTATTCCCGATGTATCCGGCCATTTCTTCCAAAGTTGGGGTGAGCTCAAAATCAGAGAAATGGAAAACATTGTGCGCCGGGTCCCAATAGGTAACCAAAGCTCTTATGATATCTCCCCGAGGCTGGATTTCCAACAGACCCACAAGACCTTTCAAATATTTCTTAACCTCATTTTGTCCTTCAACACCTAGATCATTCCACCATAGCCGTAACTTGACAGGGATTTTGGTCATTATTGAAAAATGTTCATTTTGCATCGTGCTCATCCTGCACATTTATTAAGGTGATTTTAACAAAAATGACTGACTCAAAAATATTTTTACAAAGGGGATCAAGTTTGAACACGGCCTTCAAACACTTCGGGGATGAAGATTTCAAGGCTGTGTGGGTCTATTGGATAAAAATGCTAAACAAGACCCAAAGGTGGCTGTTTATGCAAAGTCAGCCTTCCGGCGTCCCTTTCGGGAACATTCGGCTATTTATGACAAAACAGCGTCACCCGATCTATTTACGACTCTTTTTTTTTGTTTTTTTTATTTTGGCTATTTTAGCAAAAATGGGGTTGAACCCGACGAGGGTTGCCTACGTATCTCACATCCGGTGAGAATCAAACCGGCGTAGTTCGGGCATATCATGAATAGAGAAAATCAAATAAACCTAGAAATCAAGAATAAGTATTTTTTATTATTTTTGAAAAAAGATAAAGACTAAAGAAAAATATATTTTTTTGGCAATATTTGGACCATTAGTCTGAATTTATAAAAAGGGGTACTACAAAAGAAACAACACATTTTTTGAATTATGGATTTTCCATTTTTTATTTTTTTTATTTTTTTTACTTTTAAAATAAATACTTTCTCTTTTTTTGATTTTGGAAGTGATAAAAAAGAAAAAAATTTATATATATATATATATATATATATATATATATATATATATATATATATATATATATATATATATATATTAATAACTTAAACTAAGAAGACAAATTATTTTGTTTTTATTCTTTTTTTTAGAAAAAAAAATTCCGGCGAGGTTTTGACAATACTTGAACATTGGTTTTATTTTTCCAAAATAAGTAATTATCTCCTTACGCTGCTATTTTTCCCCTTTTTTTTAGAAACCGGTCAGCATGCGGAACCGAAGCAAATAAATGCACAAAACAAATAGGATGCAGCAGGGTGGTCTTTTTCGTTTCAGGTTGCCTGTCCTAGACGGACCCAACCCCTGTGTTGAGTCCCCTAAGTCAAATGCAACATGATGCAAATAAGCGTTCCTACTAGGGATCCGGCATGAAGTCAAGTTATTCTAGGTTCGTAACCTGGGTATTTGTTCTAGACTGTGCACCCGAGCGGACAACTCGAGTCGAGGAGGGGGCTACGTACCGGGGACCCGCGAGATCGTCCGGCTTTGTAACTTGTCCGTCCTCTTTCTTATTTTAGGTATTGACATTAACAGAATAGGGAGTCCCGACCAGCGAGCTTCTCCCCGGAAGTAAGAAGAGAAAGGTTTCGGCACAGTTTATATACAGTTCAGATAATATCAAAGCGGTAAAAGACAACATTTAGCACGTTACGCAAAAACATGTAATAAAGATCAGATAATAAAGCCAAATATAACAATTATTCTAAGCTCGAATTCTTGAACCCTGAACCAGTGGTTCTGGGTTAATCCCCAGCAGAGTCGCCAGAGCTGTCACACCTCCTTTTTGCGCGCCCCGCCCCGAGGGGTAAGATGCGCGGGTGGAGTTTTTCCAATTTAAGTGACAATATTCGAAATGGGATTATTTATTTAATTCAGAGTCGCCACTTGGGAAAGGTTTGGCTTTTGGTGTCCCAAGTCACCGGTTTATCTTGAATCCCAAATCGAGGAAATTTTCGACTTTTCCAAATGAAGTCTGCGAACCAGAAATTCTAAGTAAGGAATTCTGTTGACCCGAGGGAAGGTGTTAGGCACCCTCGAATCCCGTGGTTCTAGCACGGTCGCTTAAATTGTTATAATGGCTAAATATCTGATTTAAATACATGTTATGACTTATGTGCTTTTATTAAGTTTAAACCGCTTTTATTATTATCATTTATTTTTTATAGAATTGCAACGTCGTGAAAATGCATCTCGAACCACGTCACAATCAATGCACCCGTAGTTGTTAACACATTTCGACTCCGTTGAGATTTGAATTTGGGTCACATAAATGCGCACCCGAATTTAAGAATGTAATTTAATTAAGTCGCGCCTAAAGAATCTAACGCGTTATTCTCTCTGGGGAGGGCAGTGGAATTCACTAAACAGTCCGTCCCAGATTCTAAGTATTTATCATGATCAATTATTGAGGGCCCCGCAATTTGCATTTTTATTTGGCGAGGCTCGTCTCATTATTTTAGAAGGGTACCCTACAGTGGCTACATTTCTACTACGCTTATCTTTAAAAAGAAGGATGATACCGAACTTTGCTTGTTTGAACAAATACAGACTGAATCTTTATTATGTTTGCCGAACCTAAATTTGTTTGATTACCTGATTGATTGTTTATGAGGTGAGAGTTACCTCATGCTTTGTCTTCATCGAGTGAATACGCTTATTAATTTGCTAAGTGAGATTGCAAGCAAACTAACAACATATATTGAGTTATGTTTAACGACCTCCAAGTTCTATTTTTAAACTCTAACCTATTTGAAATTGATAAACGAAATCGGCTGTTTATTAGGAAAATTACTACTAATTGAACTCAAAATGACTATTAGTTTCTCTCAACAATCATCACATTATTTCGAAACAAGGAATCTATACCGAAACCCGATATAGAACTTATATTGGAACAAATAATCTGATAGGAGAGC